>NC_135643.1:17155000-17312500 GCF_053574225.1 Canis aureus
GTCAGAGAGGTTGAGGAATTTGCCCACAGTCACTAAGGTCAGTTAGTGGCAGATATGAGATTTAAACTCAGTTGAGCTTCAGAATCTGTGTTCTTAACCTCTATGCACTAAAAGTCCATTTAGTTTCGTTTGAAGGTCCTTATGAATAGAAAATTAATTTTATATAAACTTCATTAATTCATCTTGTGAGAAGACAAGTTCCAATGATTAGCATATTCCAAAGTCAAAAACATATTTTATATAGCAACCAAGTAGATATTCATGTCCACACATTGACACAAACATAGTTGACACAAAATTCTCATAAATTAAGATTATCCTTATTGCAAACATACTGTATTTCATTTTTAAATGCTGCTTTTGACCAAGTAATTTGCTTCACAATTTACTAACATAATGTTCTCAGACCCATTAAAACCATCTGGGGAGATCTTAAAACTAAGAAATATGTAAGTCTCCCTTCCACCATCTAAATTAGAATCTCAGGAAAATAGCTCCTTAAAAGTGATTGCAGTCATACCAAGAAGCTGCCATGGTTGTGAATCTCTGCACTATTGAATCTAATACATTTGGTGTGTAAACATGTTGGAGTAGATGAAACTGACAAGATGCATTGCTGTTGTTTTCAGTTGCTAAGGACTTTGGTGTGCAAGACTTTTTCGTTCTTTTCAATAGGCATATCAGTTTTGTATGCTAGAAAGACCTATTGAATTCACAAATAAACATTCATTCTGTAATCTTATTTATACTGGTAACTGCCTTAACAAACCTTTCTTCATTGACACCTTAAAGATATTTAAATCCAGTACATATCTGAACATTACCAGTTAATGGATCTTGACTCAACAAAATCTTTTTAAGAGGCACCTGGCTGGCTCAGTGGGAGGAGCATGTGATGCTTGATCTTGAGGTTCTGAGTTCAAGCCCCACATTGGGTGTAGAGATTACTTAAATGAACAAATAAAAACTTAAAAAATAAATAAATAAAGAGGCAGTTAAGGGACACCTGGGTGGCTCAGTGGTTGAGCGTTTGTCTGCCTTTGGCTCAGGACGTGATCCGGAGTCCTGAGATCAAGTCCTTCATTGGGCTCCCCATAGGGATCCCTCTTTCCCTTTGTCTGTATCTCTGCCTCTCTCTGTATGTCTTTCATAAATAAATAAATAAATAAATAAATAAATAAAATCTTTAAAAAAATAAATGGGCAGTTAAATTGTAGAAAGTAAACAATGGCCCTTTGACCAAGATCAGATTAAAATGAATGCTTTTTTTGCTCACACAAGACACCTTGTCTGGTTAATTTTACACCTGTATTTTCCTCCTTTTATTCATATCTTTCCCCTTAGCCTCCATCTTGTGATTGTCCAATCACAGCTAATCACAAACTATTTTTTAGTTCATTAAGAACTAATTTCAGGTTTGGAGTCTGAACAATGAACTGCCTTATCAAACAAAGGCTATGGCTGCCAAGATTACTGTAACCAGTTCTTGGAAGACAAGACTCAGGTCTGCTGCTGACCACTGAAAGGTGATAGGACTGAAACAGGGGTCACCTCACCTAACATGCTGAAATAGAAGGAAGCCACTGACTAGATGTATGCAGAAGTTGCTAAAATGGGACAGATACAACAAGATTTAGGTCAGGTGATCGCCTTCAGGGATACAGGTCCCAGATATGTTAACATGACTTTTGTTTGTTTTGATTTCTTATCATTGGTTCTCTTTTGCTGTTGTGACCTTATGGTTTTCAACCTCAAATGGCAACACTTTAATTTCCCCCCAACCAGCTCTCTTCCAAGTTCTCTGCAGAAAATAACTTCCAGACTTTGACCATTTTCATAAAATTTAAGTTAGTTGCATAGCTTCATGGCTACCATTGACCAACATCTTCAGTCTCTATCTCAGAACTCACTATTACTCACCTCCCTGGTTTCCTCTCCCTTAAATCCCACTCACTCACTGTAGATTGGTCTTTCTTTCTCCTCAAGTTATCCTAACTTCTGACTTGCCAAATTCAACGTCCTATTTCCAGTGGAAACTCTCCTTTGCATAATATATCTCACTAATTTACAACTCTTCTAATTTGTAAGTTTTATCAATTATCTTACCTGAACTAAAAGTTCCTTCATCCAATCTACAAAAGAAGGTTTTGCTGAGCAAATTAGTAGTAAAAATACACATCTGAGGACATTTTAAACCTACTTAATTACCACAAACTATTCTAATGACTTCAAAACATAACTTTTTAAATTACCATAATGCTGGCAGCAGCTCTTTCCACCCACAGGTCCTTTCCCTGTGCTTTAATAAAATCATTTTTTTTGCACACACACAAAATTAATTAATTAATTAAATAATTAATTAAGATAATACTGCTGATTATACCTCAAAACACCAAAACAATTTTCTAGAGCAATCCTTTTTTAGGAGGAGTTTATTAGCATGATTACAGATTACTGTAAGTACTTAAAAGTTCGAGTGCTATTTTTCTTCTAAGTATTTCTTTAATTTATTACAGTCCTTGTCTATAATTAGTCCATGTCAGTGATGCTTAACTGCATTTACACATGTTAAGCTTTTAAATAGAACCGCTTAGTTTTTAAAGAAGTATTCCAAGTAGGAATAAATTAATTTTATGTTTCTTCTTTCCTCTTCCTTCAGATCAGCCATCTCACACATAGTCCTCGAATGTGAGTTCCATTGGAAAGTGGTTCCAACCAACTTTTTTCCTGGTTGACAAGTCTCAATCACCTCCCAAAACTTGAATACACTTCAGCGAAGGGGAAAAAAACACACACACACACACCCCGGGTGATCCAAGATGTTTTTGGGTTTTTTGTTTGCTGTGTGTGAGAGAATAGGGTGAGGTCCTATAAAGTCAAAGAGTGTACGTTAAGGCAGCAAGAAAGTATATGTTGTACCTTCCTTACATTGTGAGTTTACACTTTCACATATAAGAGAACATTCTGTTCTCTGATCCCAGAGTAGCTCTGAGGAAAACTGTGGATGTGTGGGACTTCTAGTCATTACCTAGCACCTCCAAAATAGCTGTGAATGCTTGGCAAGACCGCAGGACACCAAGACATTTTGGCTTTCTTCCTACCCATCCCTGTCATCATGTGTGCTTATCATCACTCCTGCCCTTCAGATTCCATGTTCATGCATACGTTCAGGGGATTTTCCTTTGCTAGAAGCAGATTCCTGCATTCACCTCACTCTTGATAATGAAGACTATGAGGATGTGCAAACCTGAGAGACAGCTGGTATTAGATGCTGCATTCTAGAAATCAAGAAAACCAAAACTAAGACTATATAGTTGTTCAAAACAATTGTAAAAATTAGGTTGGCGTTACGATTTCAACAGATAACATACATAGGAGAGTGTTAGATCTCTTTCATGGCATTTTGATATCAGGAATAGTATTACTGCAAATTGACGGTTAGGTTTGTTATATTTCCCCTATGTGGTTTTAGTTATTTTATTTTGGTTTGCTTTGGTTTAGGTTTTAACTACAAATTAAGCTACATTAAAGAAGGAAGCTTAAAATACCATCACCTGGGGGTTCCTGGGTGGTTCAGTCCATTAAGCATCCCGACTCTTGGTTTTAGGTCAGGTAACGATCTCAGAGTTGTGAGATGGAACCCCTGCATAGGGCTCTGTTCTCAGTGCCGAGTGTGCTTGTCTCTCTCCCTCCTCCTAATACCATGTTGCCCCCTCCTGTGTGCTCGCTACAATAAAAATAATAAAATCTCTAAAAAAATATCATCACCTAGGTCAGAGTTCCCCAACACTGTTGATACTTCAGACTGAATTGTTGAATGTCTCCTGGGTATAAATTTGCCTCAGTTGAGAAGCACTGGTCTAAGGCATAGAGAAATCAATTGTATAGAAGAATAATCACTTTTTACCCCCACATTCCTTCAAAATCAAAGCTGCCTATTAAAACTGCTTAGGAACATAATTTAGTATATGCAGTACATACATTATTTTATTTTGCATGCATTACATCACCATTATAAATGAAATTGAACTTTCCTCTTTATGTGGATATGGACTTCTTGAATAACATCCCCCACCGAAGTCAGGAGGCATTTATGCTTTCACTTTGCACAAAGCACAGCAGAGCACTCTGAGGTGTGGCACATGGTTATGACTGCCTTTGTTGATAATGATGGTGATGATAATTCTGGGGTAAACTGCAAGCAATGAGCTGTAGCTTGATTTGCTAATATTCTGGGAAATTGCAACTGGCCTCTAGCTTGAAGAATTAGACTTGCATTTTTTATCTCAGGGAAGGGATGGGCTGTACTAGTTCAGTTTAATCACTGCTCTAGACTCCCACAATTGCCTTGGTTTTCCATCAGAATAGCTACAGCAATGGTTTGTGTGTCATTGAGCCCATTAGCTGCTGTTGCTATTGTCAGGCCTTTGGACTGAGATGAGGGCCAGCTAGCAGAAAGAATCACCACTGCTGCCTGGCAGATCTGTGGGGCTTCTAGCTTCCCTAGTAAGAGCCTGCAAAAGCCAGGCGCTGCAACCAGAAGCTCAGGGTAGTAAATACCCAAGGAGACTTTGCCCAGTGGGAGACAGGAGACAGGAGACAGGAAGGAACTCTTCCTCCCTCTGAACAGAGTGTTCAGCCTTGCAGCAGTTTGCACAGCCTCTCTGACTGTGTCCATTGGGACAAGCGATCATTGAGCTAAAATCTGCTGTAGCATCCAGCTTCCTCTTTTCCCTCTTTCCCTGTGTTTTCTGTTCCCATCTTTCACTCTTCTCCATTTCTCCTCCTGTTCCCTTCCCTCTCCCTTTCTTCTCTTTCTAAACAATTCAGTCCCAAATCCATTCCTTGGGGCTGAGCAAGATATGCATTTACACTGGGAAAGATGGGGGATGGGCTGAGGAGGAGGAAGAGGATCTGTGAGGTCCAGAGCAGGGTGCTGGGGCCTGCAGTGAGGAAAGCACAGGGGCGCGGGGCAGGGGGTGGGTGCAGTAACAGAAGACTGCTTACAGACAAGTAGATTGCTCAAATATATTAAGATGATGGGAGCCGGGTTTCTCACTGTCAGAGACAGGAGTTATAAATACAAAAAAATAGATTAAACTCTGTGGTGTCGGATTGAAATTGGAAATATAGAGATGAAATCATGGCTTTGAAGCTTATACATAAATATAGAAATAAATATAGATGTGAACATGTGTATGTATGTCTATATGTGTGTATGTGTGTGTATGTGCATGTGTGCCTTTCCTAGCTCTGGCCACTGAAAGAGCCAAGGAGCTATAGCCCTCTGATAGGGAGAAATACACCTAGCGCTTTTTATTTTTTTATTTATTTATTTTTTTTAATGGCTAATTCTCAGGCAGTGGCCAAGAAAGTTCAAGGTGAATCTAGAACGTTTTATTGTGCCAAAAAGTAAAGAAGTTCTTTAAAAGTGATGATGTGTCACCAAGACACAGAAGCCAGCTTGAAGACACATAACACTGGCTAAATCTAGCACAAGTTTAGCAACAAAATAAATAACAGTAACAAATTATGACCCTTTGAATAAAATAAATCTAGAGTCCATACTGATAGAACACAAAAATGAAAACATTTTTAATTTGATAAGGGACAGAATAATTACATAATCTCAAAGTCACTGACACCAAAATACTGGAGTTAAGGAGTATAAAAATGTGGACTTTACATTTGGAGAAGATTGACAGGCACCATTTTAATCAGGTGATCAAAATTAACCTCATCAATAAAATTGTGCACCATTTAAAAAATAAAAAAATAAAAAATAAATAAAATGAAGAAGCATTATACAAAAAACAAACAAAAATCCCCACAACAAATAAACAAACAAAAATGTGCACCATTTGACCCTATGACCCGATTTGACTCAAATAGAGTCAAATAGGGTCACTTTTGAGATATTCCTCCAGAAGATGCGTAATCTGAATCTATTCACAAAGAAATATCAGATGAAGATTAAGTAATATTCTACTGGATAACTGGCCTGTAGTCTTCAAAAAGGTTATGGCAGCCCTGGTGGCTCAGGGGTTTAGCATCACCTTCAGCCCGGGGTGTGATCCTGGAGTCCCGGGATCGAGTCCCACGTTGGGCTCCCTGCATGGAGCCTGCTTCTCCCTCTGCCTATGTCTCTGTCTCTCTCTCTCTCTCTCTCGGTCTCTCATGAATAAATAAATAAAATCTAAAAAAAAAAAAAAAAAAAAGGTTATGGCCAGAAAACTTAAGGAAAGACTGGAGAACTAGTCCACACTGAAGGAGGACAGAAGCATGGACTTAATGGCAACAGGAGATGACAGGCGAGATCCTTAGGCTCTACAGGATATAGCAGCTGGAGCTGCTGGCGTCATGGAAGGGTGTCTCAGGATTAGATGGCAGGGATTATGTACCTGCAACGACTCATTTTGGGGTTTGATGGTTACGTTACAGTTATATAGAACTGCTTGTTGTTTGGAAGTACGCATTAAATCATTTAAGAGTAACAGACATTATACTGGCAATTTACTTGCAGCTAATTCAGGGAGAAGAACGTCCCTTGTTCTGGTCATGTAATCTTTCTATAACTTGGAAATTGATTCAGGATTAATAAAATGCAGAACAGCACAAACAGCAGAAGTAGTAGAAGCAGAAACTGTGACCAGGCTGATAATACTCCCTTACATTTGTTCTCCTTTCCTTTCTGATTCATTTTCTCTTTCTCTTGTTTCTCTCAGGCTCTATCTTCTAGGGAATCTTTTCTAAGTTTCTAGGTGATTCACAGAATCTATACTGGGATGAGATCTCATAATACAAAGTCCAATTGGAAGTCTCTATATTTAAGTATTTGTAACAAAAATAACAACAAAATAAAAATTCAAAGACATACCTTTTCCCTGACAAATTGCAAGCTGTAGTGTCACCAACAAAAAAAACCTGAAAAATGTAGGAATGATGATTCTTATCACTTCCTCCATTTAACTTTCCTGCTTGGCCTATGCAGAAGACATGGGGTTTTGGAGAATGAGAATGGGTTGTTCTTGATCCAATAATAATTTGGAAAATGTGTTTTTTCAGTTCTACAATAACAGAGATAACCCAAAGCAACTTGCATTCACTTGACACAGAAGCCAGTGCATTTTAGTTCCCTAACTCTGGCCTTTGTCACCTTTGAAGATCTTTGTCAAAAAGAGAACTGGATCATCTGATTGTCACGTTGAACAGAACAGAGTCACAATGTGATGATGCCATACTCGGACATGCTAGGTCAGAAGCAGCTTGCAGCCTCTGCCGTGGTCTATAAGGAATCCAGCCACCACTCCAACCACCCTGAGACTCTCATGCTGTGAAGGAAACAATACATACAATATTATAGCAGAGATATTTACTACAAATACTATTTATGCCAAATATTTGTGTGTTCCACCACATTCCCCAGCCAGCACATATGCTCATGGGAGTATGAGACTACTTTTGGCCAGTGAGCTCTAAGTGGAATTAATGCTTGCCAGTCCTGAGCTGAAGCGTTCTGAGTCAGCACATGGCCCTCAATCTCATTCTTCCCTTGCATCAGAAACCTGGAAACTGTGTCTTCCAGATGACATAGCTGCATGATGGCAGCCTTAATCTACGCATCACTGCGGAAAAGCACAGCTGTGCACAGTAAAGAATATACTTTTATATGTGAAACCAAGGAGACTTGGGTGGTGGTTTGTTAGCCAGAGAATAAGTTGGTCAACCTGACTAATATATACGTATATATATTATATATATATTATATCTCACTGATATATGTATATATGTATATGTGTGTGTGTGTGTATATATATATAATCCACTGAACATAAAAAATGCTCAAAGCCAAACAATATATTTTTCCATTTACATAGGAATTTCAGTGAAAGCGACTTGTAAGAAAATACAGTAACAATCATTGTACTTTACTGAAAATGGGGCTAAAGTGGAGTAGAAGAACTTCTGTCTTTTCTGCATCATTTGAGTGCACTTTGACAATTTAATATGTTTAGATAATACTTATGTGATTTACTTTTGAAGAACAATGTGAATGAATAAATAATACTAAAAACAATGAGTTAACAGCTGGCATATTAAGAGATGCTGATCCACAGTGCTGAAGGTTTTTGCCAATTCACATCTCCACAAGTGGTGGGAAGGTCTGTGTCTTACCCCATTCTTACTAATGTTGTTTGTTTTTTATAATTTATAATCACATAAATGATCAATATAATCAAAGAAAAAAGTATCTGGTTTAATTTGTGTATCTCTGAGTCTTGGTAAAGTCAAATACACCTTCATATATCCATTAGCCATTTATTTTATAAGTTACATTGACATCTCTTTGCTCATTTACACATGTTAGATTTCTGGTAGCTCTGCTGCTTCATTACAATTATTTTCCTAGAGGCATCTGCCTTTGGCTCAGGCTGTGATCCTGGGGTCCTGGGACTGAGTCCCGCATCTGGCTCCCCATTTGCCTATGTCTCTGCCTCTCTCTCTCCGTGTCTTTCACGAATAAATAAATAAAATCTTTTTAAAAACCCGAAAAACAGATGATTTTCTAATTTTGTACTTTGTCTTCTATTTTTATTTTATTTTCAAATTCAAAGATTTTAAATTATTGCAGTGAAATTACTTTTCTGCCTTCACAAAATCTTCTTTGCTTTAGGTTTTAAGAAGGGCTTCCCAATCTAAGCATCACAGAGATACACCTACTCTACTTTGGCAGGGGGTGTTTTTCACGTGTTTTTACAGTTAACATTTGATTGATCTGAAATGCATTGGGAGTATGACATAATAAAGAAAGTTAATATTATACTTTCCAATCATCTCAGTTCCATTTCTTTTCCTGCTAATTCACAATCTTACTGCTATATAAATTATTGGGTCATCAATTCTGTTCCATTGACCTATCAATTGATTCTTGTGCCCGCCTAACATATAAATTGCTTTAACTTCATAATATGCCATATAGCTTATGGAGTAAGCCCTTCCTCTCTGCTTCAGTTACTCACAGATACTCCAGATAATCTTCTTTTTCCAAAATTTCAGAGCTATCACTACCTAATTATTTTCTCAGATAAATTTTAGAATTTTATTGTTAAAATCCAAAAACAAACTTCCATGGAAATTTTGAGATTCTGCTAACTGTTTTTCTATTTTTAATTTGTTCATCTTTATTTTCATATCTCTCAATTATATTTGCTAGAAGTTTCTTTTGTTCTTTTTCTTCTTTCAACAGAAGATCATGAATATGTTTTCACATCTATACTCCACCCTTTTCAATTCATTCAGTCATTCAACCATATTTATAAAGCCCCTGTTATAGGTATGGGAAAATATTGAAATGACAAAGCCTCTGCCTTCTGAAGATTATATGCTAGTGAGAGGAGACAGACAGTAATAGAGGGATAAAATGTATCATATTATATAAGGTAGTAACAAACTATTCCATCATATGGTAGTCTATAATGCATTACTTTCCACTGATAATTGTTACTTGAAAATACTCTGTTTTATTGAATGCTGCAATCAAGCTTCTTCAGCATATATCTTTTTGAACTTGCACAATTATCACCTTAATATGAATTTCTAGAAGTGAGATGCTAGTTCAAATGATACACACAATTTCTGTTTTGATACATGTTGCCTAATTTCCCTCCATATTGTTTATGGTAATTTATACATCCAACAACAGGCATATTTTTATCTCTCTTGCAAAATCTGGGGATAGCACTTTAACCGCCAGTCTGGTGGGCAAAAGAAGGATATCATATTGTTTTCATTGAACTTCTTTATGCTTTAGTGAGGCAGAATGTATTTCCCTGTGTCTCTTTTCTCAGTTGTAAAAGAGCTATTCATGTTGTTCATCCACTTTGCTATTAAAATTCTTGACTATATATATTTTCAGTTGCATGCAGCAACCCCTCTGCACCCCAGTTTAAATACAGAAAACACTTTAAAGGAAGGATCAGTTGGTTTATGGACCTGAGGGCAGGAAGGGTGTACTGGTCTCCTGAATCTTGGACAAGTGTCTCCATCTGTATCTTACAGGTGTCTTCTTTCTCCTGGGTGGAAAAATAGAAGACTACTTGCCTGGTATCATGTATATTTTCTACTTTTCCTCAAAGATCATAATAGTTCTGGACTCTGGGAAGAAATCTGTCCAGGCCAGCAAGAGTTAAGTGCATCCAGAGCATTATGTTTCTTTATGACAGCCTGTCATCTCATATGACCTTATTGTTCCCATACTCACCCTCTCTCCTGATGAGATACAAATACAAAATAGGAGGTGGGCAGAATTAGAAAATCACACAGCTGAATGGAATTTAAAGATCAGCTATCCCATTTCCCAAATTTCCACAATAAAGAAATTACCTTAAAGAGGTGAAATAATTGTCTCAAGGTTTAATTCCCAGTAAGCATATCCAAAAACCTCAGTTCCTCTACTTTCAAGTCTTGTGCTCTTTTCCAAACATACCAGGACTTCTGTCTACATGTATGTCAATCTATTCAAATTTTTTATTTCACAGATTATATTCAGTAAGACTGGCACAATTATCTGAATTTATGTAACTCTTCATAGAATCATATACTTAATATCATGTTCTATTTATATTAATAAGTATCTACTTGCATAACTTAAAATTAGAGCTCATTTACTAGCCTAAGATCTAAAAAATAATATTACCTGGAAGACTGCAGGTTTTTAGGTCTCTTAGCCTAATTTCAAAATTACAGTCATTCAATAACCTATATAGCTGGAATTAAAATTCACCATACAATTATTTAATTATAATAACATAAAATTTCTTGAGTGACACTTATTGCACATAAATCAATTGTCTGAATTGTTCGGTTTTGCTTCATCCCACAGTTTTTTGTATGTACTTGTTAGTAGTTCTGCTAGCCATATGGAATGCCTAAAAAGTTGCTGCAGGGTATGACACAGAGAGCATCTGTAGTTCGATAGTATAAAACACGCCTAGTGATTTGGCCTCTTCAATTTCAACAATTAAATCTCACATCAACAAAGATGATTTTCTTCTGAATAATTGCCATACTCTGATAATATTTAGTTCTGTGACATAGGTAGTTAAGCAGAGAACAGCAACTTAACTTCATCGTTGTAACTAATATATCTGTAGTTTAGAAGAAACCACTCTCATGAGACTAAGATTATACCATTTTGATTAAAGAAATATACTGATATTTTATAATATATTTATTAAAATAAAGGTACACATTCTCATGGATTTAGATTTACATTATTTACTTGGATGAAAGATAAGCATTTTAGACTTCCAACAAGCAATGTTTTTTTTTATATTTGTTTTACTTGTTTGATTTACCAACATATAGTAGAACAGCCAATGCTTATTCCATCAAGTGCCCTCCTCAGTGCACATCACCCCATACTCTCACCCACCTCCCCTTCCTCACAACCCTTTGTTAGTTTCCCAGAGTTAGGAGTCTCTCATGGTTTGTCTCCCTCTCTAATTTTTCCCACTCAGTTCCCTTCCTTTCCCTTATAATCTCTTTCACTATTTCTTATATTCCACATATGAGTGAAACCATATGATGATTGTCCTTCTCCGATTGACTTATTTCACTCTGCATAATACCCTCCAGTTCCATTCATGTAGAAGCAAATGGTGGGTATTCGCCCTTTCTGATGGCTAATTCCCCACTGTATATACATACCACATCTTCTTTATTTATTCATCTGTCAAAGGACACTGTGGCTCCTTCCACAGTTTGGCTATTATGGACATAGTGTATTCCAATATGCAACTAACCGGTATGGTTTCCAAACACTTTACTTGTATTTTATGTTACACATATTTTCTATTGCCTAAATAAAGAGTTGTATTTTGAAAGAATCACTTGTTTATAATTTATGAGGTTTTACTGTAGCTTCTCTACACTCCGAGGGTTTGAATGCTAGTTTGGGCCTCTCACTTAAATATAATCTTAGCAACTTAGCATATAGGTAAACATTTTTTAAAGTAACTAATTAGAAATAGGCTTCTAGTTTGAGCTCCCTGCTTAATGGGAAGCCTGCTTCTCCCTCTCCTGCCCCGCCCCCACCCAGCTCATTTTCTCTCTCCATCTCTCTTTCTCAAATAAATAAATAAATCTTTTAAAAAATAAAATAAACATTCAGACTTCATTTGCTTCATAGCCATGCTTTTTTTTTTTTTTATCAGAGATTTAAATTTAACCATAGCTTGTTTGTTTTCACAACAGATTATTTTAGATTATGCCCTGCCATAATCAGAAGATGAAATAAGTAGCTTATCTCTGGTACACTCTTTGTGGCTCTTGACACTGATGTGGTGTTTTTGTTCATAAAATACTTTTCTAGAGATTTACTAGTCTAGAAACCTAATTCAAATGGTTACAAAATGTCTGAAAGACAGAATGCTAATTAAAAGTTTGGACAAATGTTTTAGGCCTTACCACACTTGAGCGAAGAGGGAGTTTTTGGAGAAGGGTGTTCCCCTTATGTAGGTAAAGACTGCTAATGTACATAATGACTCACTCATTAGCAAATTGTTAGCAACTTATTTATAGGAATTTACAAGCAGAGAATTTTGTAGAATTGCTCAGAAGATTCCTAGAGCCAGAAGTAAGCATTATTTTCATATTTACTTACCAGAGGACTTAGTTATCTCCTGGCAAGAAGAGTTATTTGTCTCTTATAGTAACCATTTCAGCATATCAAACTTAACCATTGTGATCTCTTGCCACTAATTAATGGCCTAAAGCAACAAAGGAAAGAAGCCTGTGTACTATAGAAGCCTTGGTTTTTCTATACAGATTTCTATATTAAAATGATTCAAATTCTTAAGGTGATATAAAATCCTACAACTGCAACCAGTTATTTCTCCATCATCCATTTCAATCACCCAGAACACCTATTGTTTATCTATATATCACTCTCTGTGCTACACGTTATGTTAAGTGCTTTACAAATGCTAACGTATCTAATCTTTAGAACAGCTCTATAAAATAAATTCTCCTTTAATCCCCCTTTTACAGATGGAAAAACTGAGACACAATAAGGTCAAATAACTTTCCCAAGATACTCAGCTATTAATGGCAAAGTCTGATACTACTCAGGCCATCTGGCTACAATGGGTGTGCTCCAAACTCTTTTCCATGGTGCTTCTCAGATTCCCTACATTTCTTTTATCTGTTCTTCTCTGCATTTGAGAACACCAAATTCTTTTATGAACAAATGAGAACTTCTATGTCAGAGGTTGGAAAAAAATAGGGGAAGGGAGGGACACATGATTGAAAGTCTCTGATAGAGCCAGGCAGGCATGCAAGGACTCTCCTCATCATTGAATGCTAAGGAATAAAATCCCACTAGGGATACTTTCAACCACAGCCTGTTGCTAATGTTTACTTGAGGCAATAAATGCGCGCTATAACTTCACACCTAGAAGACCTGCAGAAATCATCATGCCTCTGGAGATAAGTATGGTTCAGAGGAGGCTGCTATTGTCAAATATGGGACAAAGTGCCTGGGTTACATCACAGGAATGTGGGAAAGTCGCAGACACTTTTGGCCAGGATGTATAGTGCCCTAAACTTGAGACAGAGATAAGCATAAAATAGATTAAATGTAGTAACCATAAAATTAAGATAACAATACCAACCTATATCTCAGAGATATTGTCCGTAGTAGCAAATAAAGTGATTATAAGCAAAGGAAAGAAGTTCTCCAGTAAATCGGAAAGTAGATGTCTCCTAATAAATATAAAGTCTGAACAAAATTAATACTTTTCTGTTTTAATGAGGAAGCAAGGCAAATTTTTACAAAATATGTAATTGGGACTGCCCAAGGGATATAGGTGGAAGTATGCCATGGGGACATGGATAGAGGTTAGTGAGGGATTAGGAATGAGAATTCCAGATTTGAGGAACAGCATGACATTTACAATACATAAAGCACACACACATACGTGTAATGCCTTCATTTATTTATGTCTGTGATGAAGAAACTAGACTAAATCATTGATTTGCTGATACATTAGGAATAAGTAGGGCACTTGTTAAAAATAATAAATTTCTCGGCCCTACTTTGTAAGTGATAACTGCTGGGATGGGGCATGGAATCTTATTGGAAATTGTTAGAACTTAATGAGCTCCTTGGTATTTTAAGGTTTTTTTGATTGGGGAACCATAAGCAGAATGCTGGAACTGAAAATTTGAGACAATTTTAATGAGATTAAAAAAGAAGTTGAGGCAGGTTTATTTAAAAAAAAAAAAAAAAGCCAAACTAAAGAGCATGTGACTCTTAGTCTTGGGGTCATGAGTTCAAGTCCCATGTTGGGTGTAGAACTTACTAAAAATAAATAAACAAACTAAAAAATATTTAAGCCAAAGAGGTTGTATGTATTTTGGATCCTATTGCAAGCCAAATCCTGATAGAAATTCCATCACATAACCTACATTTTTATATAAATATATAAAGTCAAGCTGACTACTGTTTAAGATATGTGGAAAAGAATATAATATGAAATTATGTTGTTTGTTTATTTTGATTGTTGAAATGGATTAATTACTATTATCTGTCCAAATTGTGCATTTATATATATCAATCAATGGTATTTTGCTACATTCCATCTGCAACTTTTAAAAAAATTTTATTTTAGTACATTGGGTTGTAAATTTTTTTGAAGTCACTCAGCATGTATTATGTACATAATATTCTATCTGCATATTTCCTAAAGACTTTCTGAGAGAAAATACATATAACAACTATATCGAGTGCTTCATAAGCCATATTTTCCGAAGCTAGACGTGATTTTGTCATTGAAAATGTGATTTAATGAGTGCTGTCTTCAAATGGCATTCTCTAGTGGATGTCATGGAGATATGCAAATGAAGTTAAAGACATTGTCCTCATTCTCAGGAAATTTACAATATAATAGGGGAACAAAATGCAGATGAAAAGATATAACAACACAAGCAAAGATGACATGAAAACAGGTACAAATTAATGTAACACAAAACGTCAATGCTAAGAGAAATGGAATAATGGAATGATCAGTGTGGAGTAGAACTATTCAAGTGGACTTGATGAAGAAGACTTACTTTAACTGGATGTCTGATAGAGGCACAAATATGGATCTAGTAACAAATAGTAGGAAGGATAGTCTATCCAGAAAGCATGGCCAAGACCTCTGGAGAACAAAGGGTTAGAAGAAAAAACAAGTAATTTAATATGAGTGCTTTAAGATACAAAACTGGTGCCCAAATAAAAATGTGATATATATTCTGCTTAGAGTGGACCCTTTTATTCTGTTTAGAGTGGACCCTTATTCATCAAATCACCTATTTTCCATTTTATGTAGGATAAGAAGGCCTGTTACCGAGGAGTCCATGGAATTTTAGTTGTTTCGACATTCACTAAAAACAAGTGGGTAAAGTCTGGAGACATTGATAAAGTTTTGGGAAAAACAAGAAATGGACTTTGACCAGAGATGAATACTTTTCAAAGTTTAATATCTATTTACAATATTTTAAAAATCTAGCTGCATCGCTCTTCGTCTTACAATTGGATCAGCACTGCAGTGATCAGTTCTGAAAAGCATAGATAGCAGTTTTAAATTAAAAAGATTATTTCAAGAAAATTCCTGGAAATTCAATGCAAAATATGAATATCCATGTTTAAAATTAATTTTATTTTATTATGGAAATCTATATTCATTATTTAAAAATAAAATAGCATTAGAGATAGTTGAAGATTTAATAATCTCGTAGACACATATCCTACCCCACCCCCACCTTTCCAATATACTTACAGTACAGTTAGTTGTTCAGTGAAATCAGTAGTCAGAGTTTACAGTATTATGACTTTGTAAATATTGTTTGTTGCCAAGCATACGACAATTACTTTGGCATTTTATATAATTCTTTTCCCTAGTTAATAGTTTACTTTTAATTTGTTTTTTTGAATTGGTCTATTATGTGCCTAACTCTAATTTTCCCCAAAGATTCAAATAGACCTAGCAAAAAAATTCTTCCAAATTTTCTAGTACTTCAGAGAATCTGTCCTGGACATGTCAGTCCAACTCCTCCACTCTCCTGCTCCAATGCAGACCGGCTACTCTTGAGATCCAGGACACAGCCATCATCCTGACAATCCATTCACAGTATCTTCCCCTCTTTTCAAGACTCTGCCTCTGCCTTTTTCTTCCTTTTTCTTCCCTTATCTTAGTGGAACATATACTCCAATCAATTCCTGGGACGGAAGATGAATGAGTCACTTTTTGAGACCCTGAATGTTTGCAAATATCTTTATCCTCACACTGAGCTGAGTGGGAATTTATTTTTCTTTTATTTTCTTTATATTCCAGTTTTGCTCTTAAGGTGTGTAATCCCATTCTTATCTTTTATTTCATGAGCTGTTTTATTTTCAGGAAGACTTTAAGACTTTTTTTTCTTTATTCTTGTTCTGAAGCTTTATGATGATGTACCATGACATAGGTTTTCACGGTGTTAGGTACTTTTCATGAAGAGAAATTCAAATTTCACTACTTCAAGAAATTTTCTTTAGAGTCATTCAGAATTTCCTTTACACATTACTTCAGAAGGTCTAGGAATAAATGAGATGAGTGAGGATCCCATAGTTCAGTATGAACTTTTATTAAATACTATGTTTTAAGCCCTACATCTCACCTGTCCTTTTATTTTTTTTTAAAGATTTTATTTATTCATGAGAGACACATAAAGAGGCAGAGATCTAGCCAGAGGGAGAAACAGGCTCCTTGCAGGGAACCCGATGTAGGACTTGAACCCAGGACCCCAGGATCACGACCGGAGCCAAAGGCAGATGCTTAATCACTGAGCCACCAAGGTGCCCTTCACCTATCCTTTTAAATGACATGTCTCTTAGTCCTGAATAAAACTCATCTCCCGAGATATGAGAAAGGGTTTATTGATATCCTCCATAATACCTGGTGCCTCCAATTATGAATCTCTTATGGGTTCTGCATGGTGATTATCTACATCAGTAGGTCCGCAACTCAAATTGTTTAGTTACCCCTACCCAATTTTCACCTTCATAAAAAGGAATTGAAATGTCCCGTGCTACTGTCCCATCTCCAATTCTTTTGTCCTTGTTTTAAAACTTTTCTGAACTTGAGCTAATTTGAGGGTTTTGGAAGAAAGAGGAAGAGATGGTTAATCTCTCAATACAGCAAAACAATGGAAAGGGCAAAAATAGTTAGATTATCCACGATACTTATCTATTTCTTCTTGTGGTTTAAAGTTGTAGCTTTTAGATTTTTGCATTCTTATTCATTCCCAAGTATGAAAGCTGTTTTGAATCATGGAGTTAGAGGACTAGAAGAGGTCTTGGAAATGAATTTTACAGATGAGTGAGTGGCAGAATCAGAAAGAATATTAGTGTAAGGATTCTCATTAGTGGGATTATCCATATTAGCATATAATATTTTATAAGTAAACTTGAGGAATGCATGGGTCATGATGCTGATATGATTGAGAAATTTAATTGCCTAAACAGAATTTGAAGGCAAGTGAAATTATATACAACAAAAGACTATAGCTTTAAAGTACAAGGAGTAATTTCAAATCCATTTAAGATACAACAAAAGAACTTTACAACGTAAATTCAGCAAACAACTCAAAACTAAATGAATGTATAAATCAGGGTGAAAGCTAGGGTGCTATAATAAACAGCCCCCAAAACAGTGATTTAAAGAACGTCATTCATTTTTCTCTTTCATAATACTCATGGCTGAGCATGCCAACTGGGCCACAAGGTTTGTTTCACATTATCATTCAGGAACACCATTTCCTTTCATTTTGTAGTTCTGTTATTCCCAAACACATCATCACAAGCTTTTCATGTTCCAGCTCAAAGACAGGGAAATAAAAGATGAGAAAGCAGGCATTGCTTTAAGACCAAGATCCGTAAGTGGCACATGACCTGTTCATGATGCTGAGAATCTAGCCACAGAGTGAAATCTAGCTGCAAGGGGGGGTGATGGCAGTAATGAGGCCTGGAGCTAAGCAGCCATGTGTTGAAGAGGGGATGTATAGATTCATGCTGCCGAAGAAGGGAAGAAGGCATTTTGGTGGCCACTGGCTCCCTCTGACTCAATGAGATGCTACTTTTCATAATTCAAACAAATATCCCAAAATGAGAGTATTCAGTGCTAGCAAATGTGAGCTTAAATGTGAGCCCAAATGCGCATGTCCATAATGGAAGGTTATGTGGTACAATCTTTCTGAAAAACAACTTGGCCATACTTATCAAAAATCTTTAAAAATAACTGTGTCATTAGAGCCATATTAATCCTGGCAAGTTAGGGCAATGTGGGGAAAATCACTTCAAAGGATATTAATTTAAGAATTGTTTATAATAATTAAAATCTGGGAAAATATGAAGAATTTTACTAGTTACCTTAATCTAAGATTACAAACTCATACTTCATATGTTTCTGGTCATAATTTAGCAGATGCTTTTCTGTGACTTCCACCTGCCAATTTGACTACCCCTTTGCTTTGAGGAAAAACTTCCAATGTAAATCCAAATCTACTTAAACATCAGCCAATGAGATTTATTTACCTAATAATAAAGCTTAAAAATAGAGAAAACAAGAAAAACATAGAATCTCAAAGAGAAATTGCTGCATCCACAATTATGGTGGAAAAGTTGACTACCTCTCCTTCAAAAATCATTTGGACTATAAAAATTGGTGAGTTTAGTAAGGTAATTGCTAAGCTTAATCTATTGTATACAGAGTAATTTTTTCACACACTAATAGAACATTTATGAAGATTGTCCATGTGCTAGACTAGAAAACATAAACCAATTAAAATAATCCATCATTATCCTTAGAAAACTTAGTTTAACTCTTATTTTCTTTTGATTAAATAATTATCATATGTTTAATGTTGAAAATTTGAAAAATAGAAAAAAAGCATAAAAGAAAAGATAAATTGCTCACATAACATTCTAGTTTTCTAAAATGTACGCATACATTATCCAAAGAATACAAAAATATGAATTCAAAGGAATATGTATGTACAATAGCCAAATTAGAGAAACAGTCCAAATGTCAAACTGATAAATGGATAAGGAAGATATTATACACACACATACACACACACACTGGAATATTACTCAGCCGTAAAAAGAATGAAATCTTCCCATTTACAATGAGGTAGATGGAGCTAGAGTGTATTATGCTAAGAAAATTAAGTCAGAGAAAGACAAATAGCATATGATTTTACTCATACGTGGAATTTAAGAAACAAAACAAATGAGCAAAGGGGGGATTTTCAAAGATGGTAGAGGAGTAGGGTCCTCACCTCACCTGGCCCCACCAACTCAACCTGGATAACTTTCAAACTATCCTGAACACCTACGAATCCTACCTGAGATTTAAAGAGAGAGCAGCCAGAACGCTATAGAGAGAAGGGTTTTCGCTTCTAACAAGGTAGGAAGGTGGAAAAAAATACAATAAAAAAGAATCAAGGGGGGAGGGGCCCCGCGAGGAGCCGGGCTAAGGCGGGGGGTTGGGGGGGGTAGAGCCTCCGGACAGGAGAGCCCAGCCCCGGAGAAGCGGGAGCTTTAAAAATCTGCACCGGATTCTTCCCGGACCCAAAGGCACTGAGCAGGGAACTGGGGCAGAACCAAGGAGGGGCGGTGGGGCCTCCCGGCTCCCGGGGTCACTAACAGGGGAGGTGCGCCCGGGGGAGAGCGCCCCACACCCCGCGGCCGAGCTCGGGAAAGGGCTGGAGCGCCCGGCGGGGCCTCGGGGAGAAGCCGGGGGTCAGGCGGGGGCTCCGGGTGGAGGGGGCTGCGCTCTGCTGCCTTCGGGAGCCGCGGGCCGGGAGCACGATTCCAGGAGAGCAGGCCCCGGGCCCCAGGGCTCCCAGGGACACAGCCGGGATCCTGAGCTCTCCCGAGACAGGTGGAGGTGGGGAGGGCCCAGGACAGCGAGGACCCTCCTGCCGCCAGGTGCCCCCAAGCTGTGCAGGTCAGCACCCCCTGCCCTGGGAGCATCCAGGCCCCTGCGGACTGGGAGCTGCGGGTGGTTATTGGGGGAACTGACTCCAGGGCTGGAGACCTGGCCGCCTCCAGTGTTGTTCCTCCTGGTGTCACCCTGTGCCTGGGAGAGGTGGGGCCCCAGGGAACAGGGGCCTCATGCGGTAAACAGCTCCCACTGAGCCATCCATCTGGCAGGGGGTGGGGCATCTCCCCCAGGTACACACACCTGAGAATCAGCACAGCAGGCCCCTCCCCCGGAAGACCAGCTGGAAGGACAGGGGAAGAGAAAGTTCTTGACCAGGCAGCACTGGAAAGCTCTGGGGAAGTCGAGGGACTTATAGTATATAGAACCAGAAGTTACCCCTCCTTTTTTTTCACTTTTTCCAGTATAACTCATTTTTATATCAGACTAAAAATTTCCAATATCTTTTCTCTTTTCTCACCTTAACTACAATATTTTACCACTTCTTCATTTTTAGGTTTCTTCCTATTTACTTGCATATTTCTACAGTTACAGGTCGTAGATATATTTTCCACTTCTAGATTCCCTTCAACGTACTCAATTTAATTTTGGGAGATATAAGAGAGACGGGTTTTTTGTTTTGTGTTTTTTGTTTCCTCTGCATGATTTTGTTCTACAAAGGCAGAAGTTAATACCTTCTAAAACATGACCAGCATGCGCCCAGAACAAGTGGAATACCCCGCTTGCTCATTCTGTGAGATTATACTCTTTCTTCACTCCCATTCTGCCCCCCTATTTTATGTAGTTTATGTTTTGATGGTCAATGGAGGGGTTTTCTACAAGTATTGGTGGCTTATATAAATTTGGGACTGAGCATCTTCTAACATACAGAACTTAATACACGCAGAACCAAGAGGATAACCTTCTAGAACCTCTCAGGTAGACTACATTCTCCCTCCACTACAACTTTTTCACAACCACCATCTCCCAGTACCCCTTTTTTCCTTCTCTTTTTTTCTTTTTTTTTCCTCTACTTTTGCTTTTTTCTATTTTTTTCTTTTTTCTTTTTTTTCTTCTTATTTGGGATACTAGGCCTTTTATTTTTTGCTACTTAGTTTTAAAATTTGTTTTTCACTTTAGTGGTTATTCTGTTTTATTTTGTTCTGATCTTTGTTTTCATTTTCTGGTGTCTGACCTCGTCAGAATCATCTAGGGTGAAATTTGCTTAGGTCATGGTTGATATTCTTGATGCATCCCACTCTTACAGCCATGCTGCACTGAGCAAAATGACCAGAAGGAGGAACTCATCACAAAAGAAAGAATCAGAAACAGTAATCTCTGCCACAGAATTACAGAATTTGGATTACAATTTGATGTCAGAAAGCCAATTCAGAAGCACAATTATAAGGCTACTGGTAGCTCTGGAAAAAAGCATAAAGGACTCTAGAGACTTCATTACTGCAGAATTTAGATCTAATCAGGTCGAAATTAAAAATCAATTAAATGAGTTGCAATCCAAACTGGAGGGCCTAACGACAAGGGTTACCGAGATGGAAGAAAGAGTGAGCGACATAGAAGACAAATTTATGGCAAGGAAGGAAGCTGAGGTAAAGAGAGAAAAACAATTAAAAGACCATGAGGAAAGTTTAAGGGAAATAAGTGATAGCCTCAGAAGGAAGAATCTACGTATAATTGGGGTTCCAGAAAGCACCAAGAGGGCCAGAGGGCCAGACAGCATATTTGAACAAATCATAGCTGAAACCTCCCTAATTTAAGGAGGGAAACAGGCATTCAGATCCAGGAGATAGAGAGGTTCCCCCCCCCAAAAAAATCAATAAAAACTGTTCAATACCTTGACATTTAATAGTGAAACTTGCAAATTCCAAAGATAAAGAGAAAATCCTTAAAGGCATGAGACAAGAGATCCCTAACTTATATGGGGAGAAATATTAAATTCACAGCAGACCTCTCCACAGAGACCTGGCAGGCCAGAAAGGGCTGGCAGGATATATTCAGGGTACTAAATGAGAAGAACATGCACCAAGAATACTTTATCCAGCAAGGCTCCGTTCAGAATAGAAGGAGTGATAAAGAGCTTCCAAGATAGGCAGAAACTGAAAAAGTATGTGACCACCAAACCAGCTCTGCAAGGAATATAAGGGGGACCCTGTATGTGAAAGAGGAAGCCCAAAGAGATAATCCACAAAACAGGGACTGAATAGGTATTATGATGACACTAAATTCATATCTTTCAATAGTTACTCTGAACGTGAATGGGCTAAATGATCCCATCAAAAGACACAGGGTTTTGGACTGGATAAAAAAGCAATACCCATCTCTTTGCTGTCTACAAGAGATTAATTTTAGACATAAGGAAAACTCCAGCCTGAAAATGAAAGGTTGGAGAACCATTTACTATTCATAGGGTCCTCAAAAAAAAGCAGGGGTAGCAATCCTCATGTCAGATAAATTAAAGTTTATCCCAAAGACTGTAGTAAGAGATGAAGAGGGACACTATATCATACTTAAAGAGTCTATCCAACAAAAAGACCTAACAATCATGAATATTTATGCCCCTAATGTGGGAGCTGCCAAGTATATCAATCAATTAAAAACCAAAGTAAAGACATACTTAGATAATAATACACAAATACTGGGAGACTTCAACATGGTGCATTCTACAAATGACAGATGTAAGCACAACATCACCAAAGAAACAAGGACTTTAAATGATACACTGGACCAGATGGATTTCACGGGTATGGACAGAACTTTGTATCTGAATGCAACTGAATACACATTCTTCTCAAGTGCACATGGAACTTTCTCCAGAATAGACCACATATTGGGTCACAAATCAGGTCTCAATCAATACCAAAAGATTGGGATTGTCCCCTGCATATTTTCAGACCACAATGCTTTGAAATTTGAACTCAATCACAAGAAGAAATTTAGAAGAAACTCAAACACATGGATGTTTAAGAGCATCCTGCTAAAAGATGAATGTGGGTCAACCAGGAAATTAGAGAAGAATTAAAAAGATTCATGGAAACTAATGAAAATGAAGATACAGCTGTTCAAAATCTTTGGGATACAGCAAAAGCAGTTCTAAGAGGGAAATACATCGCGATACCAGCATCCCTCAAAAAATTGGAAAAAACTCAAATACACAAGCTAACCTCACACCTAAAGGAACTGGAGAAAGAACAGCAAATAAAACCTACACCAAGCAGAAATAGAGAGTTACTAAAGATTCGAGCAGAACTCAATGAAATAGAGACCAGAAGAACTGTAGAACAGATCAACAAAACCGGGAGTTGATTCTTTGAAAGAGTTAATAAGATATGTAAACCATTAGCCAGCCTTAATAAAAACAAAAGAGAAAATACTCTAATTAATAAAATCACAAATGAAAGAGAGATTACCACCAATATCAAGGAAATACAAATGATTTTAAAAACATACTATGAAAAAAAAATAAAAATAAAAATAAAAACATACTATGAGTAGCTATACGCCAATAAATTAGGCAATCTAGAAGAAATGGACGCATTTCTGGAAAACCATAAACTACCAAAACTGAAACAGGAAGAAATAGAAAATCTGAACAGGCCGATAACCAGGGAGGAAATTGAAGCAGTTATCAAAAACCTCCCAAGACACAAAAGTCCAGAATCAGATGGCTTCCCAAGGGAATTCTATCAAAAGCTTAAAGAAGAAATAACACTTATTTTACTAAAGCTGTTCCAAAGGATAGAAAGGGATGGAGTACTTCCAAACTCATTTTATGAGGCCAGCATCACCTTAATTCCAAAACCAGACAAAGACCCCACCAAAAAGGAGAATTATAGACCAATATCCCTGATGAACATGGATGCAAAAATTCTCAACAAAATACTAGCCAATAGGATCCAACAATACATTAAGAAGATTATTCACCATGACCAAGTGGGATTTATCCCCAGGATGTAAGATTGGTTCAACACTCATAAAACAACATGATAGATCACATCAACAAGAGAAAAAACAAGAACCATATGATCCTCTCAATAGATGCAGAGAAAGCATTTGACAAAATACAGTATCCTGAAGATTAAAACTCTTCAGCATGTAGGGACAGAGGGAACATTGCTCAGCATCTTAAAAGCCATCTACGAAAAGCTCACAGCAAATATCATTCACAAGAAAAATTGAGAGCCTTTCCCCTAAGATCAGGAACACAACAGTGATGTACACTCTCACCACTATTCACCATAGTACTAGAAGTCTTAGCCTGAGCAATAAGACAAAAAAAGAAAAAAAAGGCATTCAAATTGGCAAAGAAGAAGTCAAACTCTCCCTCTTCGCAGATGACATGATACTGTACATAGAAAACCCCAAAGACTCCACCCCAAGATTGCTAGAACTCATACAGCATTTTGGCAGTGTGTCAGGATACAAAATCATTGCCCAGAAATCAGTGGCATTTCTATACACTAACAATGAGACACAGAAGAAAGAGAAATTAAGGAGTCAATCCCATTTACAATTGTACCCGAAAGCATAAGATGCCTAGGAATAAACCTAACCAAAGAGGTAAAGGATTATATATCCTAAAAACTACAGAACACTTCTGAAAGAAATTGAGGAAGACACAAAGAGATGGAAAAATATCCCATGCTCATGGACTGGAAGAATTAATATTGTGAAAATGTCTATGCTACCCAGGGCAATTTACACATTCAGTGCAATCCCTATCAAAATACCATGGACTTTCTTCAGAGAGTTGGAACAAATAATCCTAAGATTTTTGTGGAATCAGAAAAGACCCTGAATAGCCAGGGGAATATTGAAAAAGAAAACCAGAGCCAGGGGCATCACAATGTCAAATTTCAAGTTGTACTACAAAACTGTGATCATCAAGACAGTGTGGTACTGGCACAAAAACAGACACATAGATCAATGAAACAGATTAGAGAACCCAGAATGGGCCCTCAACTCCATGGCCAACTAATATTCAACAAAACAGGAAAGACTCTCCACTGGAAAAGGGACAGTCTCTTCAATAAATGGTGCTGGGAAAATTGGACAGCCACGTGCAGAAGAATGAAACTAGACCATTCTCTTACACCATACACAAAGATAAACTCAAAATGGATGAAAGACCTAACTGTGAGACAAGAATCCATCAAAATCCTAGAGGAGAACACAGGCAACACCCTTTTTGAACTTAGCCACAGCAACTTCCTGCAAGATACATCTATGAAGGTAAGGAAACAAAAGCAAAAATGAACTATTGGGACTTCATCAGGATAAAAAGCTTCTGCACAGCAAAGGATACAGTCAACAAAACTAAAAGACAACCTACAGAATGGGAGAAGATATTTGCAAATGACCTATCAGATAAAGGGCTAGTTTCCAAGATCTATAAAGAACTTATGAAACTCAACAGCAAAGATACAAACAATCCAATCATGAAATGGGCAAAAGACATGAAGAGAAATCTCACAGAGGAAGACATAGACATGGCCAACATGCACATGAGGAAATGCTCCACATCACTTGCCATCAGGGAAATACAAATCAAAACCACAATGAGATACCACCTCACACCAGTGAGAATGGGGAAAATTAACCAGAAAGGAAACCACAAATGTTGGAGAGGATGTGGAGAAAGGAGAACCCTCTTGCACTGTTGGTGGGAATGTGAACTGGTGCAGCCACTCTGGAAAACTGTGTGGAGATTCCTCAAAGAGTTAAAAATAGAGCTACCCTTCGACCTAGCAATTGCACTGCTGGGGATTTGCCCCAAAGATACAGATGCAGTGAAAAACCGAGACATTCGCACCCCAATGTTTCTAGCAGCAATGTCCACGATAGCCAAACTGTGGAAGGAGCCTCGGTGTCCATCGAAAGATGAATGGATAAAGAAGATGTGGTCTATGTATACAATGGAATATTCCTCAGCCATTAGAAACGAGAAATACCCACCAATTGCTTCAACCTGGATAGAACTGGAGGGTATTATGCTGAGTGAAGTAAGACAATCAGAGAAGGACAAACATTATATGGTTTCACTCATACGGGGAATATAAGAAATACTGAAAGCGATTATAGGGGAAAGGAGAGAAAATGAGTGGGAAAAATCAGAGAGGGTGACAAAACATGAGAGACTTCTAACTCTGGGAAATGAACAAGGGGTAGTGGAAGGGGATGTGGGGGGGATAGGGTGACTGGGTGATGGGCACTGAGGGGGGCACTTGACGGGATGAGCACTGGGTGTTATATATATGTTGGCAAATAGAATTCCAATAAAAGAATATAGAAAGAAAAGAAAGAAAGAAAGAAAGAAGAAAGAAAGAAAGAAAGAAAGAAAGAAAGAAAGAAAGAAAGAAAAACTCCAGCAAAAAAAAAAAAATTAGCAAAGGGGAAAAAGAGTGAGAGAAAGGCAAACCAAGAAACAGACTTGACTATAAAGAACAAACTGATGGTTACTAGAAGGGAGGTGGGTGGAGGGGGTTGGGGTAAATATGTGATGGGGATTGAGGACGGCACTTGTGATGAGCACTGGGTCATGCATGGAAGTACTGAATCACTCTATTGTACACCTGAAACTAATATTATACTGTACATTAACTGGAGTTTAAATTAAAAAGGTCATAAAATATACACATATATATTGACATATTCCCTCCCCTAAATTAGAATCATCCGGTAAGTTGACAGTTCTCTACGTGACACATGTTATCTGTCATGAAATATTTTTTTAAACTGTGATTCTTTCTAAATGTCTGCATAGCAGTCCATCATATGGGGCCTCTGGGTGGCTCATCAGGTTAAGCTGCTGGCTCTTGATTTCAGCTCAGATCATGATCTCAGGGTCAGGAGATTGATTCCTGCATCCAGTGCCATGCTCAGTGTGGTGAGGAGTCTGCTTGGGATGCTCTCTCCCCCTCTCTTTCTGTCTGCTCCTCAAAATAAATAAATATATCTTAAAAAAGATAGCCTCCCCTCACAAGCCAACACACACACACACACACACACACACACACACACACACCACAATAAAGGATCCTTTATATTTGGAAATTTTAAAAACTCTCTTCTAAAAATCAGCACATTAAATAGAATATCAAAATGAAATTCTTAACAGAGTTATAACCAAACTAGAATCAAAGCACTTCATATTAAATAGAGTAAAAAGGACCTCCTGTTTGAAGATAGCATATTTTTATCATTTCTTCTTCTGCTACAAATTGCTCAAAAGTAACAAGCAGGATGTGAAAGAGAAATGAATTTAATGAACAGTAGGAACTCCAAATCACAAAATTGATAGGAAGCCTGCCAAAAGTGATGACAATCAAAAGAGGGAGGAGCTTCGGAGGACAGGAACTTATGGTGTGCTCTCAGCACAGTTGATCCCAAAAAACTTTCTCAAAGCTAGAATGCACTTTCCAAGATCCAAAATCAGATCCCTTTTTCAAGTGGGTAGAGGGAGTATGGATTGGTGACCATCCTTCGACCTGACTTAGTACCAGAAACAGAAGAGGAAGAGCTGAATGTGAGATCAGTTAGATAAGGCAATTTATCAGAAAGCAGTTTTTACATAACATTACCTTTCCCAGCTCTGCATAGGCTGGCTAAGAAAGAAATGGCTATGAGAACTCAAATCTATAACGTTTGCTTGTGATGAAAATTTCTTCTAGTCTTTATTTTTTTTAAATTTCTTCTAGCCTTTAATATAGCCCTATATTTTCTAATACACAAATTTTCTACAAATTGTACTCCAAGAGAAACCCATATGAAAATATTTTAAAGTATAGTGTAATATTATAAAAGTATAAATCCAAATGCCTGTCATATTAACAAAAATCTAAACTAACCTATTAAAAGAAGAAAAATATTTCCAATTTTTTTGCCTCTGAAATTTATATTTTTCACTTTGGGTCATTCTTCAATTACACTTTTTTTAAAGTCTTACAAAGGTAGTATGGACATACCATGCTAAGAGCTTTATAAAGTGGCAAGTGAAAGTGTGCGTATGTGCTTGTGTTTGTGTGTTTTTCTGTGGATACAAAAGGTCATGGTATGTGTGTGATATGACCTTTTTATAATATTGCTTTTTGGACACAAGTAAATCTCCCTTTACAGCCATATGTATCTTTATACTGGAGGGGGAAGACTTAGTTGGTTTCACCTGTAAAATGTCTGAATCCATTTTAAAATGAGCCATTTTGTATACTCCACATTTTTATCCAATTATTTTAATCAATGAACTGAGTATTTAAAAAGTCAGTAGAATTAAATGTTGGTCTGTGTAAAAACTTTGGCAATAACTTTTAGGAAGAGGTGACTTAGGTCAGGAATCCACTGAAGTGCCTGAAGCCATGATGGACTTGAATGGTTTGCCCTTAATATCATTACACTGATTTTCATCATGGGAATCATCTTGGCCCATCTTTCAAAATATCCTTTACTAAATCTTGAAGATTATTCTCATGGTAACTGGGCTTAATCAAATGCCCTGACTTCCAGCCTTTAAGGATGCCAATTTATTAATGTGAAATATCAATTAAGAAAAAATTCCAAGTATTTCTTTTTTAAAAAACGTTTTATTTAAATTCCAAGTAGTTAACTTACAATGTAATTTGGAGTTCACATGTACAATATAGTGATTCAACACCTCCAGACATCACCAGGCTCTCATTACACGTGCACTCTTTAAACCACATCACCCATTTAACCCATCCCCACTCACACTTCCCCTCTGATACCATCAGTTTGTTCTCTATAGTTAAGAATCTGTTTCTTGGTTTGCCTCTCTCTATCATCCTGATCACACCAGATCTCATCTGATCTCAGAAGTTAAGCAAGGTCAGACCTGGTTAGTACTTGGATGGAAGACCACAGACTTCTAAAGAGAAATCTTGGAGAGGCTCTGAGTTAATTTGTTCTGAACACTTATTTCTCTTCTATGAAAAAGGTTGTGATAACACCATGTGGGTGGTAAAATTTATTTTTTGTTGAATGGATCACTGATCATGGTCTTTCTAAATCCATTGCACCAGTCTACTTTTCAAAAACAGATTCTCAAAACATCTACACCCAAATGCAAATGTGAATCTTCAAAGGAAAAAAGACAACAATTACCGAATTTCATGCCTAAAATGGGTATAAGATTGAGGAAATGTAAACTACAAATTGGAATTTGTGCCCAGGACCTATTTTATCCAGAGTTCTGTTTCAAGTTGCAATTATTTTCTCAGGAAAAGAAGTAAAAAGGATGCCTAGTATTAACATTTTGACCTATGTTACCGTGTTAAAGAGCAGTATTTTGGGACACCTGGGTGGCTCAGCGATTGAGAGTCTGCCTTCCGCCCAGGGCGTGATCCTGGGATCCAGAATCGAGTCCCACATCGGGCTCATTGCAGAAAGCCTGCTTCTCCCTCTGCCTATGTCTCTGCCTCTCTCTCTCGGTGTCCTTCATGAATAAATAAATAAAATCTTTAAAAAAGAAAAGAGCAGTATTTTATGGTTTTCTTTTTTTTAATTTTATTTTATGGTTTTCTTAAAGAATACATAAATAGCTAGGTCAACATTTTGAGCAATTTAGCCATATCATGCGATTCTTTTCCTGTCATTGATAAAATTGAGTATACTAACAAAGACCATATATTGACTTTTTAATTAGATTAACAGTAATTTTTTAATCTTAAAACTTAATACAGTTTTTCACCCTATTTTATATTTGTACTTTCTGGATTTATCAAATAAATAATGCTCTATTTCTCACACAGTCTTGTGAGGCCCACAGAGCCAATGTTATTTTCTCCCATTACCAGTGAGTAGGGGGCTGCTCTCAGCATTCCAGAGCTAAAAGCAAGATTCCTGGGTCCTTCCCACAAGTCTGGGAGCTTTTCCCTAAGTGTTGTCTCTCTCTCAAAGCTCATGAACTTGCTACAGCCTATCCAGAAAGTTAATACATGGTACAAGTTTGAAACAATTCTTAGGTCCCTCAGGAAAAAGTAGAAGCAAAGAAAAAGCAAAATAAAGTATTGTTCCTGATCAAGGAGGAAATTCAGTACCGACAAATCTTTGAAACACAGACTCTCACAAACAGAAGCGTTTGTACCCTTGCCATCAATGGTATCCAAGCTACTTCTTGTTAAAAGGCCACAGAGTGAATCATTGCAGACTCAGTGAGGGCTGTAGCATTCCTTGGCTGTTCACTTTGTACAGGAGGTTAAGTGAAAGATCTAACCAGCAACAAATCTGTATCTACACAATATATCGGGGGCTGCTGAAATTTTCTTACAGATATTTGAATGCATATATTAAGACAAATATCTAAATTGCACTTACTGCCTACCAAAGATTTGTTATCAATTTGCTTATTTTCTTTTTCTTTTTTTTTAATTTGCTTATTTTCAATTCCAACTTCAGAATGGGGAAGTAAGATTTTTCTGTCAAATTATTATATTTAACAATTCTGTATTTTTCTCTTTTATTTCCTAAATTGACTTCCTATTTAAAAATGACTTTATCATACTGTTCAAATCGGGGACCAGGATGTATATCAAGGCAAAGATTATATTAACTACTAGTTGAGGGAAGATTTTTAAATTTAGGGCAACCTCTCCTACGTCTAAGGATGAGAATTATGGGTCACATTTGACCATACCTTCTTTGTTTTGGGTTGAATCATTTGAATGGCACCACTGAGTTATGAAACTACAATGTGACCCCTACTTTTTGTCCTTCAGGACAGCTGTAATCAGACTATTCGTTTGTTCATTTAGTGTTTTAGGCCAAAGCTACCTCAGTAGAGCTGGTTACTAGGAAGAGGTAGGTGAATTTGTGTGATGAAGTTTCAGCTTCCTGGGACTGAAAAAAAAAAAATGGAAGTGTCAACCCCTACTGTCTCTACTTCTCAAAATTCAGAGTTGAGAGGTCTTGCTAGTATAGAGTAAATCACATAGGACTGATGAAAGAATCAAGTAAAATAAATGTGCCCTGTGAAATGCAGGTTTCTGGGCCAAAGACTGGAGTTTCACCAAAAGGCCAAAGACTTTGTCAAGAAAAACTGTCATGGGAAGAGCTTCTAGATGACATTGGCAGCTCCGAGGGACAAAGTTAATCTAACATGGTTTCTGGGCATTAGAGAGCAATGGCTGAGTGGAGGGATGTGAAATGGGGAGAGCTATAATGTGGAAGTTCAATGTGACAACCATGGCCTAAAAAGATCTGGTTCAGCAAAGACCACCCAACAGCAGTAGACTAAAACTCGTTCAAACCCATCTTTAAGAATGACCATTCTATGGCAGGAAGAAGTAAAAGCAAGAGAAGACTGATCAGACAGCAGATTTCTTTTTTTCTCCTTAACAGCATTTGGAAGAACACTGAGCTCTGATTGAGAAAAAGTCCTGGGAATTCTTGAACAATTCAAAAATAGAAGGAGTTTCAAGAGAAACTCTTGAACTGGTATGCAGAGACCAATTAGTTACATTTAAAAATAAGAATTTTCACATAAAATTATTTTGGAGAAACAAAAGTACTCTTGAAAAAAGCATCTGAGATCCTGCAACACTGAGCTCACATTCTGGTTATAAATAACACACAGAGGTAAATACCAGCTACCCTCTTTCAAGGTGGTGTATATACTCTAGGTCTCCATAGTCTGTTTCATTCTTGACTTTCAGCCAGAGTGACACTTCCCATTTTCATAACAAACTGTGCTTCTGGTCATCACACAAGTCCTGTTTTTTTGTACCCACTCCACTTATTTATGATACTTGTGTAGCACTGAGCCAATGAGATCAGTCCTCGTTTCTGTCCCTCAGGTGGTATTTACCTTCTTAATTCCTAATACCTATTTCCTAGTTCTCAGCAACACGATGTCCTGCTGAATGAAGCCCATCTGGTTTCTTCTCTATTCTACTCTTCTCCTCTCTTCTACTCTAGTTCACAATTGCTGAAACTGCTTAACTAAAAAGTAAGTGGTCCAGTGACTTTGAAAGGTCCCCCAAATTCTGCAGAAACTACAAAGCTAAACAATGCAAAGTAATTATTGGAGAAGCCCAGGAAAAAGAGCTGCAAGTCTCTTGAATGAAACACAGACTCTTATTTCCTTTTCTTGGCCATGCTCTGAAAGTGGGGAAGGACCCAAGAAATACCAATCATAGTAGTGAGAATTTAACTTTTAACATTTTGTTCTAATAAAGAATAAAAATTTTCTCTTAAGAAGTTGTGACTTCAAGTTGGAGGAGACTAAGAAGATGTGAGAACTAAATACAATGTGGTATCCTAGAATATATCATTAGAACAGAAAAAGCATATTGGTGGAGAAAAAGAGGAAATTTGAATAAGGCTCCCAATTTAGTTGACATTAGTGTACTATCACTTCCTGGTTTAGATCATTGTACTGTGTTTATGTAAGATGCTAGCATTAAGGGGAGTTGAGCACAAGTTATATAGGAACTCTGTACTGCTTTTGCAACTTTGCCTAAAGTTATTTCATACTAAAATATTTTTAAATTTTTAAAGAAATTATGGTTTTTCTTTTGATGTGGCTATTAAAAATATACAATTATAGTCTGGAAAAGAGTGAATATGTCAAATACAAACCCCTATGTAGCATTGCAATAGTTAGGAAAAGACACCTGTACCTTTGTCTAGAAATCCTCCCATGACTGCATATACCATCCCCATGGCATATATTTCATTAATAGTTGTTAGATTACCCATGGACTGACTGTCTGCCTGGATTTCCAAGTAACCCTATAGCCTAACCACATGTTGGATGGTTGTATTACTCCATTTTAGTCTCCTATTACTATCTCCCAAGTCCTAAGATGGCCAATAGCTCTTGAACACTGTGCAAGTGTTCTACTTGTGTGTTCTACTGTTCTGTGTTCAGTTGCCCAAGCACCTGTCTCACCCTAATAGGGGGATCTAGCTAAGTCTGGCTGGTTTCATGTACATGACACTCTGAAGGATACTACTTTTTCTCTTGGAGTGCCCATACCCTGGTTAACCAGGTCTCTTTACTCTGGCATTACTGTCTGTTCTCCCTATGTCTTCATTCACTCAACAAATACTTATTGAGCACCTATTATGTGTGATGCACTAGTCTAAGCAATGAGAATACAAAAAGAAAGTATGATATTGATCTTATTCTTATGGCACACACATACTTGTGTTCACACATACATAGTAAACAAACAGTTCGGTATTTTTTCTCTTTTTTCCTTCTTTCTTTCTTTCTTTCCTTCCTTTTTTCTTTCATTTCAGATCTCAAATGATAATTTCTCTGTTTCCTAAAAATATTTTTAAACATTTATTTCAGATCACCAATTTATTGTGTAAAAGAATCCTGATTGTTTATAAGGTCAACTCTACTTTATTGGCATCTGTAACTTTTGTTCTTGAAAAATATTGCATGATCAACAAGAGCTATTTTATATATTTTGCCATCTAAAAATAATATTCGTATATTTATGAGTATGGGTATAAACATGCAAAGACTTGGAGGATTTGAGTCTTGCTCTTTTCAACAGCCTGCTTCCATGGCAACAGAACCTATTAGAAGCAACCTTGTTACCACAAATTTAGGTCCAAATAATTTCATAGGAAAGATAAAAAGGTATGTGGCAACTCTATCTTGCTCCATTTTTTACATAAAGTAATTTCTCAGAAATATGATCAGCATTTGAGACAAGTGATTAAAAATTAAAAGGCCCTGAGAGAGAGAAAAAGTCTATTCATAACAAGGATTTTGAAAGCTGAATGAAAGGTTGAAAAAAACATTTTTTGCACAGTGAACAATCCAAAGCTTAAAATGTGAAGATCTAGATCATCATTCGGAGACTAGAATGTTCATCTATAAGAGTTTGTACTTTAAGGCCCGTGAAGAGCAAAAAACAAAGTTTATCCATTCAAGTTAAAGAAATCTATATTTATAGTGTCATTTATTACTTGGGCCGGAAAATTAAACATGAGTACAAATACTTCATTATGTTTTTTGAACTTTGAATGTCAGGACACTTTTTCCAAAACCGCTGTACTAATTTTACTGACAGCAAACAAAGGCAAATTATTTGGTCAATGTACCCCCTTCAGAGATAAGGATAGAATAATTTCTGTAAAGAATAATAGACACAGTCTTATCACTTGATATTCAGTTTTTAAAACTTATTTATCATTTAAATAGAAATTATACAGGTCATCAATATCTAATATTATCTGATGTCTACAGCAGTATATATACACATATGCAAATTTATAAATTGTTTCTTATTTTGAAGAATGTGTATTCTCTCTATGGAGCCTTTAGGACTCTCTATTTTTATTTTGTGACTTTCAAAATACATGAACAAATTTTAAGGAGTTTAGATCTATAATAAACAAATAATTATTTGTCATTTATTGTGTACTAGGTGCAAACTGGGGGAAGATACAAAGACAAAAGAGAAAGCAAATCTCATCTCTTACTTGCCTATTAGGGGAGATGCCCTTACAACACAAAAGTAAGGGATAATGAATATAGAGTAAATTGGTAGATTTAGGATTTAAAGTTAGAATATTAGGACTTAAATTTACAGCACTAGAACCAAAATTGCAATACTTTTAAATTCTGCCCCAGCAGCCTAGTTCGTGGTAAAGAGCTTTTAGTGGCAGAAAAACCTGTTTGTAGTCTTGTTTTTTTTTTTTTAAATAAATGTCTTTCCCCACCCAGAATGCAAACTCCAGAAGCACAGAGACTGCATCAGCATCTAACTTAACATAATAACTGGAAGAGTGGGGGATCCCTGGGTGGCTCAGCGGTTTAGCATCTGCCTTTGGCAGGGCGAGATCCTGGAGTCCCGGGATCGAGTCCCACGTCGGGCTCCTGGCATGGGGCCTGCTTCTCCCTCTTCCTGTGTAGAAAAAAATAAATAAATAACTGGAAGAGTGTAAACATTTCATAAGTAACTGTAGACTGACTGAGGAAAACTGGCCAAGTGCAAAGTCCTCCTTCTCTGTTCAAATTCTATTAACTTCTAATTGGAGAATTTTTTAAACTTTCGTTTTGAAATAATACTAGATTTACCAAAAAAGTTGCAAAAGTAGGACAAAGAATCCCCATACACCTTTTACCCATATTTCATAAATGTTATCTTATATAACCATGACACTATCTACAAAATCAAGAAATTAATGTTAGGAATTGGCTTTAATATCAGGCAAGACTATTATCTAATTTATAGAAATCATTCGGATTTTGTCAATTTATCCACCAGTGTTCTTTTTCTCACTCAGGATCTAATCCCCCATTACATGACATATTTAGTTTTCCTGTCACTTTACTGTCCCATAATCTGGAATAGTTCTTCAGTCTTTCTTAATCTTATATAACCTTGACACTTGTAAGAATGCTAGACAGTTTCTTAAGACATTGCTCAATTGGGATTTCCCTGATGTTTTCTCAGGATTAAACCCCGATTATTCATTGTTGGTAAGAATATCACAGGAATGATATTGGGTCCTTCTCAGTACATCATATCAGAAGGTTCATGGTATCAACTTGTCCCATCGTGGATGACATTAATTTTTATTGTGTGCTAAGGATAAAGAAGGGCTACTTTTATTTATTTATTTTTTTAATAATAAATTTATTTTTTATTGGTGTTCAATTTACCAACATACAGAATAACACCCAGTGCTCATCCCGTCAAGTGCCCCCCTCAGTGCCTGTCACCCATTCACCCTCACCCCCCCGCCCTCCTCCCCTTCCATCATCCCTAGTTCGTTTCCCAGAGTTAGGAGTCTTTATGTTCTGTATCCCTTTCTGATATTTCCCACACATTTCTTCTCCCTTCAAGAAGGGCTACTTTTAAATCTTATTCTAGCAGCATTAGAGAGTCTTGCCTAGGTCTAGAGACATGCTCTACTTAATTTTTCAGATCCTTCTACAAGGCCTTCAAAGTCCTGTGTTTGGTGTCAGGGAATACCAGAAAAAAAAAAAAAAGACATGGTGCTTATCATAGGATGACAGATTCATAAGTATTTATAACAAGCTGTGAAAAGCACAATGCCAAATATCTAAGATGATATAGGAGTAAAGAAGAAAGTATTTGTGCCTCGACAGGAAAAACGATCAAGGAACACATCACACAAGTGGTGACAATTTAAGAGGGGACTTGAAGGACAAATAAGCTTTTCTCTGGTGGAGGAGAGAATAGAAGTTGATGGACTTTTGTAAGCAAGAACGAAGCAAGGTAATCATGAAAATATTTGCAGTAATCAAAGAGTAATGAGAGGTTTGATGTAGCAAGTGCATGTGAAAGAGTGACTAAAGCTAGGTAGGGTAAGCCAGGAGGTCTTTCATGCTATAATTATAAATTTAGAGTTTACCACATCGATGCTTGATGAACCTTTGAAAAAGTTTTCATGGAAGGAGAATAAAAAGTTTTGGTGTTGGTGGTGGTGGTTGTTTTTAACACAACTATGTTGGCAATGAAGAAAAAATGTCTACAGCTGAGACAAATGGATGTTTGAGAATTTTTGAAATGTGAGCCAATTGTGGTAGTCCAGGTAAACAACAAAGAGGTCCTGATCTGGAAAAGAGGCACCCTAGAATTAAAGGTAAACGATAAGTATATAAATTTTAAAGGGGAATTGATGCTCCATTCAGAATCATCTTACTCCTTGAAATTGGATAAACTGGTGCCAAGAACTAACTTAGTCTGATGGAAGTTGAAAATGTAAGAAAAAATAAAAATAAAAATTGGATTTGAGTTGCTATTGGTGAGAACCATTCAAAGATAGGCTCCCTATAGATAGAGCTGAATACTTCTTCACTGACATCGTGATAGCAATTGACTCAGTGCAGCCACTACGTTATGTACAAAGGTGAGCAAATGGAGTCCTTCATTGTAAATGGTTGGAAGGAGTCATATTGCTGGTGATAGTATCCAGAAGCATCTATTAGTTTTTAACGAATTTCTTCTATTGAATAAACTATTATCAACTGAAATCATTCATTGAAGGTAACTGTAGTTATTCTTGTCATTATTTATTAATAAATAAGGAAACGCCATGCTTATATTGCATACTTATTTTCTAATAGTTAATAGCTGCATATCTATTTTGTTTTTTTCAAAGATGAATTAGTAGCAAAACGAAAGCAATCTGTTCTGTTTTATTATATTCTGGTACTGCTTGTCCCCCAATGTACTTCCATTCTATTTTTATTTTTAAAGGGAGGGAGTGGAGAGAATATAAAACCATAACATTCTCAGTATCTGAGGCAGACATACCATTAAATTAGTAGAGAATGTGACAAATACAAAACATGGAGGTTTTGCCTAAAATTATCCTATCACTATTTCTGTGGCCTAAAATGTGGAGAAATGGGGAAAATAATATTATTTGAGAGGGAGTAGAGAGGCTGTCCTGCTAGGCTTGGGAAGTAAACTATCTCATTGTGAGGGGGTCTAAAGAGAGGGTTGGAGGGCCAAGAACTGTAGGCAGCCTAGGAACTGAGCAGTCCCAGCCAACAGTAAGATAATAGGGATGTCAGACCCACATGCACAAGGACAAGAATCTTGCCAACAACCTGGGGAGCTCAGAGTGGATCTTTGCTTAGCCTCTAGTAAGACTGCAGCTCTGGTCAACAGATGGATTCCAGCTTGCGGAGACCCTGGAGCAGACACTCCAGCTGTGTTGTACCTCGACTCCTAACCCATGGAAACTATGAAAATCATAGATATGTATTGTTTTAAGCTATCAGCTTGTCATCATTTGTTATGCAGTATAGAAAATTGATACCTGCAAGTACAAGGCTGCTGTCACAAGGACCTAACACAGCAGAGCAGCTTTGGAGCTGGGCGGCAGGGGGAGGAGCATGATAGAGAAAGCCTAAATCACAGTGAACACACTGTTCATAGAAATACGGACTTCAAGGACACTGCCACCGAGGGCTCAGAGGAAATGGTGAGCCACGTCCCAGCAAACTGGAGAAAGGAGCAAATGTATTATATGGTGGTTGGATATTTAGAGATCATGTCTCTGTAATTATATGGAAAACAGGATGTGTAAGTAGTATATTTGGTTATAGTGTGAGGGAGACTTTCCTTTTTTTTTTTTAATTTTTTTTTTTTTTATTGGTGTTCAATTTACTAACATACAGAATAACCCCCAGTGCCGGTCACCCATTCACTCCCACCCCCCGCCCTCCTCCCCTTCTACCACCCCTAGTTCGTTTCCCAGAGTTAGCAGTCTTTACGTTCTGTCTCCCTTTCTGATATTTCCCACACATTTCTTCTCCCTTCCCTTATGTTCCCTTTCACTATTATTTATATTCCCCAAATGAATGATAACATATACTGTTTGTCCTTCTCCGACTGACTTACTTCACTCAGCATAATACCCTCCAGTTCCATCCACGTTGAAGCAAATGGTGGGTATTTGTCATTTCTAATAGCTGAGTAATATTCCATTGTATACATAAACCACATCTTCTTTATCCATTCATCTTTCGTTGGACACCGAGGCTCCTTCCACAGTTTGGCTATAGTGGCCATTGCTGCTAGAAACATCGGGGTGCAGGTGTCCCGGCGTTTCATTGCATTTGTATCTTTGGGGTAAATCCCCAACAGTGCAATTGCTGGGTCGTAGGGCAGGTATATTTTTAACTGTTTGAGGAACCTCCACACAGTTTTCCAGAGTGGCTGCACCAGTTCACATTCCCACCAACAGTGTAAGAGGGTTCCCTTTTCTCCGCATCCTCTCCAACATTTGTTGTTTCCTGCCTTGTTAATTTTCCCCATTCTCACTGGTGTGAGGTGGTATCTCATTGTAGTTTTGATTTGTATTTCCCTGATGGCAAGTGATGCAGAGCATTTTCTCATATGAATGTTGGTCATGTCTATGTCTTCCTCTGTGAGATTTCTGTTCATGTCTTTTGCCCATTTCATGATTGGATTGTTTGTTTCTTTGGTGTTGAGTTTAATAAGTTCTTTATAGATCTTGGAAACTAGCCCCTTATCTGATATGTCATTTGCAAATATCTTCTCCCATTCTGTAGGTTGTCTTTGAGTTTTGTTGACTGTATCCTTTGCTGTGCAAAAGCTTCTTATCTTGATGAAGTCCCAATAGTTCATTTTTGCTTTTGTTTCTTTTGCCTTCGTGGATGTATCTTGCAAGAAGTTACTATGGCCGAGTTCAAAAAGGGTTGCCTGTGTTCTCCTCTAGGATTTTGATGGAATCTTGTCTCACATTTAGATCTTTCATCCATTTTGAGTTTATCTTTGTGTATGGTGAAAGAGAGTGGTCTAGTTTCATTCTTCTGCATGTGGATGTCCAATTTTCCCAGCACCATTTATTGAAGAGACTGTCTTTCTTCCAATGGATAGTCTTTCCTCCTTTATCGAATATTAGTTGCCCATAAAGTTCAGGAGGGAGACTTTCCAACAACGTGTTGAGGATGCTGTTTTTTTTCTTACTGCTTGTAGTAAAATGCAAGAGGAAAGAGATAGATTGAAAAAAGGATTGAAAAAAGGAGCCAAGTGTGGATGATTTGGGAAGTTTTCAATCTCTCCAGACTGCAAAAGATGCTAAAATTTTCACTGTCAGGAAAACATGTTCTAGAAAAATGCTAAGGTTCTGACTCTGCAACCTCTTGCTAAAAATCTCAGATCAAATAATCAGAGTATTTAGTCATACAAAAGGTGTTTCAAGAAATTACAGGTGTCCCATATGGACCCTCTCCATCTGACTATATGCTCTCTAGGAAGCTTAAGGCCATTGTCCCTTAGCCATATATGTAGGAGCTGGAGAAAAGATTACCTGAAAAAAAAAAATCCATAGATATGACTTGCATTTAATGGAGAGAACTCCTTTGAGATCCAGAGAAGACCCACAGAGCTCTTTTTTTTTTTTTTTTTTTTTTTTTTTTTAGATTTTAGTTATTTATTCATGAGAGCCACAGAGAGAGAGAGAAAGAGGCACAGACACAGACAGAGGAGAAGCAGGCTCCATGCAGGAAGCCCGATGTAGGACTCGATCCCGGGACTCCAGCTTGGACCAAAAGGGATGAAGAATACAAAACAAAAGAGATTCCCCGGAATTCTGCTGCCACAAAGTAGGAGGATAAAACAACTCAGCTGCAAACATGTACTACCTGTAATGAAAAAAAAAAATTATTCAAAGGACAGGACCAAGAAGCCAGAGGATGGCGCCAAGAGCCAAGGAGGCCTGGAAATCCAAATCTTGAAGCCCAATGAAGGAATACTGGCTGGAGTTTGGCCAGCTGGATTTCAGTCCTGCTTCAACCAATGACTCCTTTTTACCTCTATTTCCCTTTTTATTTTAGAACTAGAATGTCTTCAGCTGTTAGCCTATACTCGCACTACCACTAACTTTAGCTTCATATCACCTTTAGTTTCACAGTCTTACAGATGGAGAAGAATGGTGCCCCAGGAACTATACTTCATGGATCACACTTGGGAACCTCAGCCATACCTGCACCCATTTTCTCTGGACTTTGAGCTGAAGACATAATGGGATGAGAGTCTTGAGAAACTTGGAACAGAGTGAATGTATTTTAAATGCGAGAGGGACATGCGTTGTTGGAAGCCAGAGGGTCAATTATAGTCGACAGAACCAACGGGCCCCCATGTTGAGATCCTATAAATCTTTTGCCTTTGAATGTGAGTTCTTGCTTCTAACCAATAGGATATGACAGAGGTAATAGGGGGAAAGAGAGAAATCACTTTCAGATTTCTTCTTTGTGCTTGATAAAAGAAATCTAAGGAAAAAAATTAACTTCTGAAACTCCTCTATTCATTTGCTAATCTATTTCATCTTCATTTAAACCCTTCAATTTTCTCTCACTAAATTATAGAGCCTATGTTCTTTAGTTTTTATATTCTCATCTTCACTTTCAATGGTAGCCTCAAACTCTTTTTAATAGGAAAAGGGTCATGTAATCTTTTTTAACATATATATCTCCACCTAGGAAGATTCCTATATGTGAGGGTATCTATAGACTCAATTCAATAAGGAAGGCCATGTAGCTATTGCTCTGCATACAGTTATGCCAAGCCAGAGAGCATCAAAGTCTGGTAGGACATCCTACCTGATTCCATCTCATCTCTTCTTTTTTCCCTAAGCTAATGGAAAATTGGTTCAAAGATCTTTATGTTTTTAACTGAACCTGTGTTCAGCTATACTTTTAATCTGATTGTTTATTTTCATATACAGGCCATCAATGTTGCGTCTTTTTTCCCCTGACTTCCTTACAAACATTCATGTCTAAACTAACCAATAATCTGAAAAAAAGAAAAACTGACCTTCGGAAGAGGGGAATGTAGAGGACACAAAGACCCCACATATCTATAGGAAGGAACTCCCCGGATTAAATACCTAAGTAAGTATATAGCACAGAGAACACATTTTCCTTTGGTGTATTCCAAAAATCCTATTCTAGAGCTTCTTTCATCAGAGTAAGATGTTAGAAAAAGCAACCTTTGATTGACCCACGTTTTGTGTTTCTCTTGTGCCATTTTTCATCTTTTTTATCTTTTGTCTTCCTCTTCGAGCAGTTTCATCCTCCTTTATTCCTCATTCAAAGATTTCTTCGCAAAATACAAACAATAGCAACTTGATACAACTAATTTACCCAACTTTTCTATTCCAGAACCCAAATCTCTTCCTGCTTTTTAAACAGGCCCACATTCCTTGAAATAAAGTGCAACCCTAGATGCAACATTCTGGAACTTTCACAACAGTTTAGTAATCTTATGCAAACCTGATTGCCACCACTATTTTAGGAGCAAAAGAAAAAGCTAAAGTGAAAAATAATAATTATTACTAAGCACCACTTTGGGTAAGACCTTTATTTATATAATTTGCAGACTTGAAGTATTCATGGTGAACTTCATATTTAAGTAATATTTGACAAAAAAAGCCAAATCTATCAAAATCAGGTATAAAATGCCAATAGCAATCTGAGATTGTTTGATATCCTATTACTATTATTTCAGCTATCTCAAAATAGCATTTACACTCAAAATTACTCTGAAATAATTATAGTTATTAGATCTACTAATTAATCCGATTATTTTGGGTGTTAATAAGAAAGTACATAAAATACTATAACAAATATTTTGATAATTGTATTTCAATGCAATAATTTTCTATTGTAATCTTGTATATTTTTCTTTATGCATAAATGCACATTTGTGCATTATTCTGAAAAGGGTAGCTTCTCTTCACTTCCAGAGAAGGTGCTATCATCTGAACAACTGTGTCCCCCCAAAACTCATATGTTGAAATCCTATTGCCTCATATGATAGTATCAGGAGGTAGGACCTTTGGCAGGCAATTAGGTTATGTGGGTAGAGCCCCCATAAATGGGATTAGTGCCTTTATAAAAAAGACACCAAGGAGAGATCCCTCACCCTTTCCACAATGTGAAGATACAACAGGAAGTATGCAACTCAAAAGAGAGTCCTCACCAAAACCACATTGACACCCTGATTTTTATAAGATTGATTGATTGATTGATTGATTGATTGATTGATTTTAGAGGGGGAGACAGGGAGACAGAGTCCCAAACAGACTCCTTGCTGAATGCAGAGCCTCAAGCAAGGCTGCCAATGTGGTTGGACTGAGAATATATTTAGCTCTTGGTGAAAAAGCAGTCCTTCTTTTTTTTTTTCTTTTTAAAGTAGGGTCCACACCCAGCAAGGAGCCCAACACAGGACTCAATCTCACGACCTTGAAAGCATGAACTGAGTCAAAATCAAGAGTTAACACTTAACCAGCTGAGCTACCCAGGCGCCCCAGCAACCTGATCTTTGACTTCCAACCTCCAGAATTGTAAGAAATAAATGTCCATGGTTTATAGCTACTCAGGCTGTGGTATTTTGCTATAGCCACCCAGAAAGACAAAAGGGATTCACGGCATACACAAATACATTAAGACTGTCTGATAAAATATCAGGTATGAAACAAAGAGGAAAAAATGTTCTTATAATCAATTGATAAATTTATAAAAATAATACAGCTCTTCAGATTTTCTGTTTTATTTTGTATAAGTTTTGGTAAATTGTATTTCCCAAAAAATTTATCCACTTCATCTAAGTTGTTAGATGTAGGTATAAAGTTGTTCAAAAAATAAAAAATAAAAAATAAAAAATAAAAAAAAAAGTTGTTCATCTATTCTCTTATTTTTCTTTTAATGTCTTTATAAGATCTGTATGTTGTTATATCTCCCCTTATTCCTGATATACGTATAACTTATGTTCCCTTTCCTCATTTCTTAATTTCTCTTGGTAGGACCCTAACCATGTTGTTGATCTTTTAACATTGTTAAATTTTTCCATTGTTTCTCTACTTTCACTGGTAGTATATCTTTCTTTTTTTCCACATGAACACTTCAATGTATAAATTTCCCTCTAAGCACTGTTAGCTTCATTGTGCAATTTTTGTAATTTCGTGTTTTAATTATTGGTTTAAAATATTTCCTAAATTCACTGATGAGCTCTTCTTTCACCCATAGTTATCTATCAAAAAGACAAGAAATAACAAGTGATAATAAGGATGTGGAGAAAAAGGAATGAACATTCACACACTGTTGGTGGAAATGTGAACTGGTATAGCCACCATGGGAAACATTATGAAGTTTCCTCAAAAAATTAAAAATAGAATACCAAATGACCCAGCAATTCTACTTCTGGGTACTTACTCCCCAAAAATGAAATCAGTAACTCTCAGAAATATCTCACCACAGGTTCTTTGCAGCATTATTTATAATAGCCAAAATATGAAAACAAGTGTCCATTAAATAGGTAAAGAAATTATGATACATTTTTTTCTAACTAGTTTAATGAAAAAGAATTATTAGGAATTAACATTTTGCTTCATGTTAAGTAATACATATGAATTATATCTTAAAACCATTATTTGAAATCTAATGTTAAGCATCTCTACTTCACTGATTCAAAGTTGTTGCATGCGTGGTATCTGAATGAATAAAATATTAATAATAGTAACACATTTATTAATGCTTCAAATACTCTTCTAAGTGCTTTATATATATTATCTCAGTGAATTTTCACATTAACATACAACTTAGGCAGTAGTTTCATAGACAAATAATTCTCATTTTATAAAGGAGTAAACTGAGACCCAAGGACGTTAAGTAATATATGTATACAAGTGACACAGGTTGTATATGGTGGAATTTAAAAGCCCATGTATATAAATATAATGCTGTATTGCTTCTTTTATTTAAGAATTTTATTTATTTATTTATTTATTTATTTATTTATTTATTTATTTGAGACAGCCATTACAAGCCAGGGAAGGGGGAGAAACATGGAGGGAGAAGAAAAAACTGACTCCATACTGAGAGAGCCTCACATGGGGTTTGATCCCAGGACCTTGAGATCATGACCTGAGCCAAAGGCAGATGATTAGCTAACTGAGCCACCCAGGTGCCCCTGCTGTACTGCTTCTTAAAAATACAAATCTTTGTCTCAGGCATTAACTTGGATCTTTACCACAGAAAAAAATATTATTTACATAGTTACATTTGTCTTATTTTGCCTAATTTTTAACGTGCTGTGTGAAGTTATTAGTAAGCAGAAGTAAGCATTGTAATTACAGAATTTTATTAACTAGAATAGCTTATTTCAGAATCAAAGTTTATTTCACAATTTGTGATCTTTTCAGTGTGTATGGTTGACATATCAGAAAATCTTTTTTTTCTCTTTACATTTATTATTTTTAATTTATTTTTTATTGGTGTTCAATTTACCAACATACAGAATAACCCCCAGTGCCCGTCACCCATTCACTCCCACCCCCGCCCTCCTCCCCTTCTACCACCCCTAGTTCGTTTCCCAGAGTTAGCAGTCTTTACGTTCTGTCTCCCTTTCTGATATTTCCCACACATTTCTTCTCCCTTCCCTTATATTCCCTTTCACTATTATTTATATTCCCCAAATGAATGATAACATATACTGTTTGTCCTTCTCCGACTGACTTACTTCACTCAGCTTCTCCGACTGACTTACTTCACTCAGCAGAAAATCTTTAATGAAAAAAAAATTAAAAAAAAAATTTTTTTTAATTCTTTAATGCTTAAAGAACTTGTACATTCTCTTTTTTTTTGTTTCTTATCTGCAAGACAAGAAATTAGATTCAATCTGATTAGTGCATACTCTGCAAATAGTTACATCATTCTTTAAGTTATAACCTTAACTTTTATCACTGAAAAGAAAAATCCCTTTTTCTGCCTCCTTCCCCACCCTGAGTCTCTATCTCAGCTGTTTGCTCTTATCATAAACATGACATGCTGTAAGACATGAACGAGTGTGTACCTAAGCAAAATAGTTATTTCCTTAACTTGACTCACCAAGGCACCCTAGAGATTAATACTCTTAGTGATTTCACAGGTCTCCTGTGCATGTGAATTTCCATGAAATTCTATTCAACTGGAGTAACTAAGAAGAAAGAACAATGTTCCTCTATACAAGGTGGGTTTTGCATTGTCCCACACATAGCCTGCTGATGGCCGTGGGATGGCAAAGTCATCTTCATTAGACGGAATTTAATAGTGAATCAAAGTTCTTGTGGAGAATAGACTGATCTAAACTTTAGCCTCCCTTGGGTCTTGCTGAAAGATTAGAGGGAAAGAGTAGGGCCTTAGTAAGTTGAATGTATCAGATTGTTTTTCACTAATAGTTCTCTTGTAAAACTCTGAAAACCACCCAGTTTAACCCTTAAAAAAAGGAGAAAGCAAAAGGAGTGGGACAAGGGAGGGGAAAAACTCAGGTAGCATACCACAGGCATCGATTTCATTGATTTTTGAGATGTTCTGTTATCCCAGTAGCAAGTTCCACAGTTTGGAGTATGTACAAGTGACCAAAATTTGTCCATCAAAAGTAGAACAGTTTTCTTGCTACATATACTAACCCATGGCAAATGTCACAATGCTATCATTTAATAAAGAGTTTACAAAATTTAATTGCCTTTTAGTTTTGTTCTGTGATCGGAGATTCTGAGTCTCAATTCAAGAATGTAGTTCTTTGATAAAATCTTTTCATAAATACTCTGAATCCAGGAAGAGTTAAAGGTAGAAGAAAAAAGAGAAGCAGCACAGGGAAAATGTATCAACCAGCACCTGTACAGCAGGATCAGACATAGTTAACAAGAAAAAAGGAAGGAGAAACAAATGTGTTAGGTGATCTTTAGTTTAAAGAAATCTCTGTTGGGCAACTGGGCATTTTGCTCCTTGCCTTTTATTTCCAACTTCCTTTCAAAGAATTCGTTAAGTGAAAAGAGAGATGATGGCAGCTCAGTATATCAAAGCTCAGTTATCAGTTGGCTTATTCTAGTATCTTTAGTCTTTTGTGGATGCCTTATGATGTGTTTTGTGGTGACACTGGAAAGTCAATCTTATACCAGTGATTGCCACATAAACATTAAGGAGTCTGAAAAAAAAAATCACAAAATAGAAATAGTTGCTCTCTCAGGTATAAAGTGGCACTGATAAGAATTAATGTATCCAAAAAGATTTGGGTAAGTTTCTTTTCTCTTTTTTTGGAGGGGGGAGGTGCAAAAGAGATTGACTTCTTTTTCAGTAGGGTGAGAAGGAAGGCCTAAAAGAAAGAAAAAGGCATAATGGAGACTGTTGCATTGTCAACTCTTTAAGTACTGGCCGTAAGCAGGTTGGCGTGATTATTGACAAAAGTAATTAAAAAGCTTACTACAGCTACAAAGAAATCTGTTTCCTTTTTATGTAATATCTTTATTTTAAAAAATTCACAGAACTATTAAACTTCAAAATCAAAGTACACCTTCTGGGGGATAAATGTACTTTTGCTGATTCTGTAACAAGAAGACTTTATAAACTCTTGAAAGATGGCATACTAGTCAGCAGGAGACATTCTCATCGGGAGCATGAAGAGAATTGAATAAAGGTACTATTTTCAGAGTCACCTGCAGGATTAAAGGAACCAGTAAAAGATGGTGAGTCAGCCAGGAAGTAGCAACAGCAGGAACCCATTACCGCCCTAAGGCTATTTGGGCAAATGGAAGAAGCAGTGTTTCCAGACCAACTGAGAATTCAGCTATGTGAGAGGGACACAGCCCCAGAGCCAAAGCCAAAGGGGAGAGAAGAAATCTTACCTTCTCCTCCTGCCTATTTATTTCCTGCTGTGCCTCTGATAGCCAAACCCCTCCAGAAGCCAGAATGAGCTTAGGTGCCCCCGTCTTCGAGAATAAGAACCTCCTCTTTCACTGGCTTAGGGCACAGATCAAAGCAAAAACAAAAAGAAAATTGATGGTGGGGTTGGCAGATGCATGACCAACTGAAGTATTGAAAGAAAAATCACTGTAGGAGGGTCAAGAAAGCCAAGAGAGCCTGAATTGCAGTCTTCGATGTATGAGAAGTCAATTTCCTGTGGCTATGACTTTATTCATGACTGTAGCTTTAGTAATGATCTTTCAGCTGTAATAGACGACAGGAGTAATGCAATTCACCTTTAGGAAAGATGTTTTAGAAAGAAAATGTAAAAAACACAAAAACAAAAACAAAACCCAAACGGCCAAACAGGTTGTATGAGAAGATTTTTTAGGATGACTTCATTTGCAACAATGACAGGTATAATCCATTTTATTCTAGTTAACCATACTAATTCTTATTTTCATTTTGGTATATCTATATTGTAGTGTCTTCATTTTAGCATATCTGTATGAAGTAGCATGATGTATTTCCTTCAAGAGCATTTTGACTCCTCAGAATGTTTTAACAATGAGCAGTGTTGTACATCGATTTTAGTCTGAAATCTCTAACAGGACAAACACCGCAGTGAAATGAACATTCATGAGAGAGGTTCCTCAGGAGATAGAAAACACATCATGCATTAGAACATTTTAGAGCTGAAATGAACTTTTAAAGATCAAATCTAAAACTTTTATTTTACGGGTAAGGACAAAAGTCTAGACATAGCTGTAGTCTCCCCTTAGCAACACAATTCTTGTTCTCAGCAAAGTCAAAATGAACCTGACTTCCTCTCCCACATATTCCTTTACCTACTTCCCCATGGTGTAGTTCCTATTTATCCTCCTATTCTGTAGTAGAACCAATCTTGTTTCAAGGAAATAGAAATTACTTCCTAAAACTGCCTGTACAAAAATGCACTGAAAAGATGCACCTACCACCTTAGTATTTCTCAACCAAGACTTGAAGACACCATACACGGTAAGGAGGGGTGTCCTTGTGGATTACCAGAAGCTCTGGGAGCTGCCTGCACCCATTGTCTCTCTGTGGACCTTAGTTCTATCATAACCCTATTAGCCAACTGTGCATTCAGATGCTCAAGCTCCATTCCCTCAAGTTTTCTCCAACAAATTGAGTTCATCATTTTGCAAGACCTGAAAATGAAAGAATTTTACCTTGCTGCATTTCAGCTTCATGAAAGAAACTGTCAGAGCCCACAGAGAATTTCCTGGATATAAATCAATTTATTTGAACTTTGGTTCTGTCTTATCCTTTCTCTATCACACTATTATTACTTAATCTCATCATTTGCTACTCCTATTTCCTCTTTAATGTCTATAATTTTTAATCTATGGTGTCTTGCTTTATTATACTTCCCTGTGGTGAGTTAAAAAGAGGGCCCAGCCTTTCAGGCAGGTGTGTGCTTGCTGTGTGCTTACAGATAGGTCACTGAAAGTCCATGCAAATTAGGGTACTTCACGGAGCAGCAGAAGTTCATCTGGAGTAGCAGGTGTGTTGTAGAGGAGAACTATAAATGACTTGGTTCGAATGATGGCTGTTGATGCTCCTCTGCTTAATCTTGCAGTTCACCTCATGGGTCATATTCTTGACATCTGAACCCCACAAAAAAAAAATGGTCATGGAAATCTCTTGTCTGATGTTGCACTAGATGGGACATTAAACTTTGTAGGACAAGAAGATCACCAAGCGTCCCGCCTCCATTTCTCTCAACATAAAGATTTGAAAATTTTATAAATAATTATTCAAGGAATATAGGAATTTAAGTTAAATGGCCTCTGACAATAAAAGCTTAGGAAAGTTTTAGTCTTTTACTATGAGAGATTATAAAAGTAAAATAATTTAGTATGTACCAAGGCAGGCAGTATTTGACATGAATTTAAAAAATCTCTGTAGTCAGAATAGTATTACATTTTGGGGAGTTCCTGGGTAGTTCAGTCAGTTAAGCATCAGCCTATAGCTTAGGACATGATCTCAGGGTCCTGGGATGGAGCCTCTCCCCATCAGGCTCTGCACTCAGCAAGGAGTCTGCTTGCTCCTCTGCCCCTCCCCCTGCTTGTGATCTCTCTCTCTCTCTCTCTCCCTTAAATAAATAAAATCTTTAAAAAAAAAGAATAGTATTACACTTTTTAAAAATACCATCATAGATTTTAAAAAGTGAAATAGATCTCTATCTTTCTAGAATATCTTAAACTTCTTGCTTTTTTAAAAGTAGAGTCGAAAATCTGTAGTTCTCAACTGTTTATCTGTGGACTAGGGCTAATCTATGAAAAAGAGTCAATATTGAAAAGAGAAAATAATATTAAGTACAAACTAAAGAGTGTGTGAGTGAGTGAGAGAAAGAGAGAGAAATGTTTGTAAAATGCCAGCCTTCCCTTCTTATGGAAAGACCCAGCTTTCCTCTGGGATTTTGCCATTCCTACTCCAGGAGAGTTAAACCACTATGATAATAGATGGTAGCTGAGTTTTAAAATGTTTCCTGGGGAGCCTGGGTGGCTCAGCAGTTTAGTGCTGCCTTTGGCCCAGGGCATGATCCTGAAGTCCCGGGATCGAATCCCGCATCGTGCTCCCTGTGTGGAGCCTGCTTCTCTCTCTGCCTGTGTCTCTGCCTCTCTCTCTCTCTGTCTCGAATGAATGAATGAATAAATAAAATCTTTAAAAAAAAATGTTTCCTTACTTAAAAGAAAATACTCAGCAAAACCATGTCCATCTTCTTCTCCACTTCCTTTTTTTAAATTGAAAACTCGGGATCCCTGGGTGGCGCAGTGGTTTGGTGCCTGCCTTTGGCCCAGGGCACGATCCTGGAGACCCGGGATCGAATCCCACATCGGGCTCCCAATGCATGGAGCCTGCTTCTCCCTCTGTCTGTGTCTCTGCCTCTCTCTTTCTCTCTGTGACTATCATAAATAAATAAAAATTAAAAAAAAATTAAAAATAAATAAATAAATAAATAAATAAATAATAAATTGAAAACTCTTTACTGATTTGTAAAATGTAGGCATCTAGGAAGGTTCTTAAGAAGTCTTAGGTTGCTGAACCTGGTTCTCCGAAAGTGCTGATCAAATTTGGCTGAACTATTATTCTGATTCATCACAACTGTTGTTGCCAATTCTAAAAGCCACAGACAACTACAACATATCAGTCTCTACAAATCTGAAAGTGAATTAGAAATTTTTGATCTTGTTAAAAAAAATACTCATGCCTAGTTGGATTTTCATTATTGTTCTCACTCTGATCTCATTACCTTTATTAACTTTCTCCTTACTACCCAACATGCCTTCTCAGCTGTCTTTTCTGTCAAATATTGACATTGGAACTTTCCAAATGATTCCAAATCAACACACACTGCTTTTATTTATATTACCTAACAGACCAATCCTCAAAAATTGTGAACAATCATCTCCAAACCTATTGCACTGGAGAACTGAAAGGCTAACAACTCAAGAAAGCTGGTGGTATGAGATTAAGAAAGTAGCTTTAGGGATCCCTGGGTGGCTCAGCGGTTTGGCGCCTGCCTTCGAACCAGGGCATGATCCTGAAGTCCCGGGATCCAGTCCCACATCAGGCTCCCTGCATGGAGTCTGCTTCTCCCTCTGACCGTGTCTCTGCCCCTATCTGTGTGTGTGTGTGTGTATCTCTCATGAGTAAATAAATAAAATCTTAAAAAAAAAAAAAGAAAGAAAGAAAGAAAGAAAGTAGCTTTACTAATCATTGGGGGGGGAAGTACTAAGGCTTATGTATAAAGAATTATCTCCAATTTCCCTACTGTGCTGGGACAAAATACCCTTGAGCCTTTTCACACAGAAATTAATTTGTATAAAATTATTGATGGTAGAAGAGAAGAATAAGTAGCTCCAGGCATGATTCAGGCCCTGAGTGTCTGTCTCCTGAGGCCTGAACAGAGAAGTAAAAGCCTTGGATTGCCTTAATTCTTTGGGCTAAAATCTCCTACAAGTAACTTCTCTACCCCCTCTGAATCCTTGGATAGCCTGCACAGTGCTAGGGCCAGGTTGACACTAATGAGAAGAAACTCACTCTTAAGCCCCTGCAGGTTTGGGGGTGAGGGGTGTCTGCTCTGAGCCTGCCCCCTTAAGCTTAGCCCTCCAGGTATGCCTCATCCCAGTCCTGGGCATCAGACCACACACTAATGGACTTGAGATCTGACAGCAAAACCCCCAAACAGCAGCATGGGGTGGGAGTAGGGTGTGAGATTTCTCTCTGCCATACCTGAAAAGAAAGGAAGAATGAATTTAGGGATGCTGACTGGTGAAGAATGAAAGAATTTCCCCCACTTGTCAATGAGGGGACTATAAAAAGAAGTGACACACTTTTCATACCTTTTAGGCATGTTTCACAATACCTTTTCTTAAAACATCTTTTCTTTATAGTCTTAATAATTGTCGCTAGGTAAGCAACAACCTCTTTTAAAATGATGCAAAAGATACCATTTTTAAAAAATGTGTCTTTTTCAACTCCATCCTCTCTGCCATTAAGGACTTTTGGACCACCATCATTAGCAAACCCTCTTTGGCCTTCATCCCTGTGCAGGCTCTGCAGATATTTGCCTGAACTGAAGTCTGGTAATGAAGTCCTGGAGTCTGTTCTTATCTGTCTTCTTCTGAGAAGTAGACCTACAATGGGATTAAAGGAAAGAAGACTTTCTTAGGGATAATACCTGGGTAAGAGAAAATGAGGAAGGAGCCAGAAAAGGCTAGGAGAGTCACAGGACTGCGATGCAGGTCTGACACGAATGAAGGGGGGCATGAGGGAAGCATTCTAGACTGTTCTTGTGCAGTCTAAGGATGGGTGAGCACCATCCAGGAGTCCTTGAGGCAAAAGCAGCCATCAAAGTGGACTCACGTCTCCCAAGAGCAGTGTTGCCTTAGTATTCCTGCCTCACTCGGGAAGCACTGGGGGTAGCATGTGGGAAGCATGGCCATGGTGCCAGAGCAGCAGCTGGGGCCTTTGGTAAATTAATTTCCTTGGAGTCCGAGGTCTGCAAGGCACATTCTCCTGGCCACCACAACAAGTTGTGGCTTTTTAATCTTTCACACCTCTTATACTTGAGAATTAGGACTGATATCCCTTCCTCCTCTGAGAAAACTTTTGGACCATTCCTCCTCTGCTTTCTTTTTAAGAACAAAATAAAACCCAGGACAAAGGCCAGCAGTTCTCAGGCTCCCACCCTTCAGCTAGTCCATCTTCTGAGCACTCCCCCCAGTCACTGAACTTTGCTATCTCTTATGATCTCCTTCACTCTAATCCTTGCAATAGGTCAGTTAAATTCAATCCCTGGGGCTCTCAGTTCCTCATTTTCTCTATCATCCACGATGTTCTCCTTTTCCCCTCTTCTACACTCCCTTCAAAGATTTGCTCAAATAGCACATTCTCACAGAATCCTTCTTAGAATCCCAACTATAAGTGATCAACTTCATACTAGCACAGTTAGGGGCCATGGGAACTAGCCCCAAGTGAAAAACATTACATATCTGGGGAGCTTTTTGTTGGCTGTTATTGTTAAACCGTTTTCCTACAGGGCACAACCAGAATGCAGCCTGGCTGTGGCCCCATATACAAGCCAGACTGAAGACAGAAGATTCTAGGTCTCCAAAAAGCACCTGTGCGCTGCCTGAATTGCCTGAATATCAACCAATAAGGACAAGGCCCTTCCAATCAATCAGAATGAGGCACTTATATCCCCTTTCCCATATTAGCATACTGGTCGGAGTGGGAACCTAAGCTGGAGCTCTAGCCCCAATAAAGCCTTGCCTATGCCTTTCACTATTGGATCTGGTCTCTTGTAGTCTTGGGCCAGAGAAATCAATTCCAGTAACAATAGCATCTAATCTGTTCATTCAAAGCTCAGTGACAAAATGTATCTATTTATCCCTGATAATTGATTATTATCTTTTCTCTACCATAGACTCTAAGTTCCATGAGGGCAGTTAGGTCTAGTTTGTTCATCCCTTTCTTCTCAGCACCTGCAAGTTACCTGACATAGTAGGTATTCAGCAGATATTCCTTATATAACTATATGATTAAATAACTATAAAAACAAATGAATAATCTGAATTGAGATGAATTGAATAGGCTATGTTAATAGATATTGCTGCCAAGGCTTATGTTTGTCTATATTTGAAACATATATAGTTATCAATGTAATTAAAAACTTCATAAGAATTTAAAATTTCTCTCATTATTTTATATCCTATGACAAATTGTATCATTTAAAAAATTACACTTAATTTTACCGTTGAAATCACTTTGGGTAAATATCTTGAACACAGTACTTTATAATTCATTTAAGACTTCCTTGAAGATAGTAACACAGGGTCTCATACATAGTAGAAATTATTATATATGGCATTAATTTGCAATGCATTAATTCAGCTTCTCTAAATTCAGATATTTTGTTCCTTCTAATGAAACTAGCCATCTGTCTGATTTCTTTTCCTCATTTATTTTCACTGAGAAACATAGTTAACTTGACCTTTATTTATATTTTGAGATTTATTTTCATCATAAGACCTTTTTAAAGAATGCAACCAGGGCTGTCTGGGTGGCTTCATCAGTTAAGCATTCAACTCTAGATTTCTACTCAATCTATCATCTATCATCTACTTCTACTCAAGTTATCATCTCAGGGTGGTGGGATTGAGCCCCACCTCTAACTCCAGGCTCAGCACAGAGTCTACTTGGGACTCTCTCCCCCTCTTCCTCTGCCCCTCCCTGCTGCACACACACACACTCTCTAAAATAAATAAATAAATAAATAAATAAATAAATAAATAAATAAAACTTTAAAAAAAGAATACGGCCATCTCTAATCTTTTTTTTATTTTTGCTTGCTTTTTGTTTCTGAGTTATTAGGCTTTGATTTCTGTTTCATGTTTATCTTTTGAAGGATTTAATTATAATTAACCCCTGGGGTGCCTGGGTGGCTCAGTCAGTTGAGTGTTGGACTCCTGATTTCTGCTCAGGTCATGATCTCAAGGTTTTGAGATCAAGCCCCGTGTCAGCCTCCAGACTCAGCCTCTACTTCTGCCCCTCCTCCTGCTCATGCAAACTCTCTCTCTCAATAAAATATAGGTGTGCCTGGGTGGCTCAGGTGGTTAAGTGTCTGCCTTCAGCTCAGGTCATGATCTCAGGGCTCCCTGATCAGTAGAGTCTGCTTCGCCCTCTGCCCCTCCCCCTGCTCATGCTATCTCTGTCTCTCAAATAAATAAGTAAATAAATAAAATGTATTAATAATAATTATAATTAAGTCTAAAGACAAATATAAGTTTTCTATAATTGTCTCAGGAGATTTTTAAAACACGGGTAGAGTAGAACACTATTTAAAAAGAGTATACTACTGTCAAAAATTCAGAAATAACAGACGTAAAACCAGTGAATCACCAAAGTAGTAATTAGTAGAAATTGATTATGCACACACTGAAGAGGCAGTTTACAAAGTGGTAGTACTCAAGCCAAAGCATGGAATGAGACTCAGGTATATTGGTTATAAAGCAGCTTACAGTGAAAAAGCAGCAACTGTTCATGCTTCACAGCTATTGACAGAATTTCTTAAATGATAGGGAATGCTCAGTGGTTGCTTCATATCAACCTTAGAAAACCGTTATGTTTATGATTTTCAGAAGCATAAGCAAGAAATGACCCACATCAAAGTTAGCCTTGCAAAATAAACTAAATTAAGCTTTGTTTCTATGACTAAACTAGTTTTGTCTGCTCAGGGAATTTTCAAGCCTGGCTCTCTTTTTTATTTTAACCATATTTTAATTGGTTTCCCCACATTTAATTTACATTTTCTGTTTGAAGTTATCTTTTTAACAGTTTAATTTACATATTAAATCAAAACCCTTAACTTTGAATGGCATGTCAAAAACTATGCCTTTGAAGTAAAAGTGTTTTGATCTTTATTATTCTTGGGGTTTCCCTGCAGGTTTAATGGTAAAGTTATTGTTTTATCTTTCTGTTATTTTAATCTATTTTCTCCTTTAATTTAGTCCAGCATTCCACAATATTTTTGTTCTTAGGACCTCTTTATACTTAAAAAGCATTGATGATCCCAAAGATCTTTTGACTATATGAGCTATATCTATCCATATTTATGATACTAGAAATTAAAACTGAGAAACATTTAAAGTATTCATTCATTTAAACATAACAATAAACTCCTTATATGTTAACATATATCATTATTTTAACAGAAAATGAGTTATATTTGGGGTGCCTGGGTGACTCAGTGGATTAAGCATCTGACTCTTGATTTCAGCTCAGGTCATAATCTCATGGTCATGCAATTGAGCCCTGCTTAGTGTATTACAATACCTACAATATTGTATTATATGCTTGAGTTTCTCTTTCCTCTCCCTCTCCCTCTGCCCCTCCCACTGCTTGTGCTCTCTTGCTCTTTCTCTCTCAAATATTTTTTAAATGAGTTATATTTTCCAAACAACAACAAAATAGTGAGAACAGTAGTATTGATTTACATATTTAAAAATTTAAAAATAAGACACATCTGTCTCAAGAGACAAGCCTAGTGGTTATGAGGTGCTTGAAAGTAAGGGGAAATGGGAGATGTTGGTCAAAGAGTAGAAGCTTCAAGTTATAAGATTAATAAGTCTGGTGATCTAATGTACAGCATAGTGATTGTAGTTAATAATATTGTATTATATACTTGAAAGTTGCCGAAAGAGCAGATCATAAATATTTTTGCTATAAAAAGAAATGGTAATTATGTGTCATGAGGGGGGTTATTTGCTAAATTTTGGTGGTAATCATTTTGCAATATGTAAGTGTATCAAATCAATACATCTTAAGCTTGTACAATGTTATATGTCAATTATATCTCAATAAACCTGGGGAAAACAAAACAAAAAAAAAATAAGTCACTAATGTTAAAAAAAAATACAGCTGTTTCAAACCATGATACAGGTCAAGCAAAATTAGGAATATATTGACCATTGAGTTTAGCAACGTGATTCTGGATCACACTGGTAATTCCTCAACTCCTCTCTCCCAAGCAATTAAATTTCCAGTTAGGCAGATCAGAAATACAGGAGATGTTTTAATCCAACAGAATCCAATACCATAATAATCTTGAGATCTGTCCTCACTTCTATTTTATCTCATAAAGAAACATTAAGAGAAAAAGAAGTCATAAGCCATCTAATTACCAAACATCCAGATGGTTCTATATTTCTTATAACATTACTCCTATTCTTGCACAACTCTCCTAGCGAGTATATTCCTAAAATATTAGTTCCTTTTTCCCTACATATAACTAATAGTTCAATCCTGTTTTTTGCTAAGGCATTAAGATGAATGGACTTTTGACTTACTTTTACATTATGCAACCTTATGAATGATTTTTCTATGGATTATCATAAAACATAATTAAAAATTACATTAAACTTACATTTGTTGAATAACAAGATACTTCTACAAATAATTACTTTAATTACTCAATTGATATTGAATTTTTTAAGTAAGCAAAAAATAAGAAAATTTTTTAACCCACTTTCATTATCATGAAAATACTCTTAAGAAAATGTTTTCAACAATTTTTAAAAATATTTTATTTATTTATTCATGAGAGACACAGAGAGAGGCAGAGACATAGACAGAGGAAGAAGCAGACTCCCTGCAGGGACCCCAATGTAGGACTCAATCTCAGGACCCCAGGATCACGCCCTGAGCCAAAGACAGATGCTCAACCACTGAGCCACCCAGGCATCCCTGTTTTCAACAATTTATTAATAAAGCATCCAAATTACCAATAAGGTAAAAATAATTTAAGGCTCATCAAGTTTGTGAAATACAATACATAAAGCTCATCAAGTTTATGAAATACAATATATAATTGTACGCAATTCTTTTAACTTCTTAATTATTTTATTTGTAAAATTATTTCACAGTTCCAGGGTTTCTGGCTAGCTCAGTCAGTAGAGCACACCACGCTTAATCTTAGGGTAATGAATTCAAGCTCCAAGTTGGGCATACAGACAACTTAAAAAAATAATAAAATAAAAATTTTATAGTCCTTATATATTTACATAGAAATATACCCATAGTATATTACTGAGGGAAAAAAAGCAGGTTATAGAACAGTATAATTAATAATAATAATAATAATAATATAATTATTCCACTCAGAACTTTAAAAAATCTATCTATATATATACTTATAAATACATGGGAGAAAATATATGTCAAATTATTGACATTTATAGTCTAAGGGATTTAAAAAAGGGATTGTATTTTACACACTTCTAATTATTTGGGATTTGCGACTAATAAATACTCTTATATTTTTAAAAAATACATTTAATTATAATAAATAGTTTCTGCTTTTACTTTGTCGAAGTATTTATATTAGTATATACATGTTATAAATTAAACTATATATAATTTTTACATATTAGGAAATATATTAGTAAATACTCTTAGTAAGAAGAAGATTTTATTTTTAACAAATTAGAATCCAATTTTAGGACTTGATTCTCTGGATGTTTAAATGATTACAGTGGCTTATGTGCAAAAGCCACAAGACTATGAATCAAGACTGATCACTAGAGACAGTCTGCATATTTCTCTTAACATAAAATTCTATTATGTAATAATACTCTGCTGTTCTGTGAAAATTGAAAGAAAATCTAGTTGCAACAATTTAAGTTTTATAAGGTTTTTTAGTCCATTGCATTTTCCAAATTTATTAGCTGGATTGAAGTAAATCAGGATTTTGCTTCATGGCTTTTAGTTCTACATGTTCATTTCCCAACGTGTTGCCATAGGAATGATGAGGAAAGAAAGACTTTATGTCTAGTGCCACTTTGTTCTAAAAAATGAACCTAATTGTCATAAATACATATAAAATACTTCAAATTATGGATTACTTTCACCATACATCCAAATATATTTATTGTGTATTCTGGTTTGTTCTTTTTTTGAAACAACGCTCATCTTTACTATCCTATATAAGAAAGAAACTGTTTTCTCAACTTTTTTAGGTGACCTTGAAAAAAACCTTGTGTAAAAAGCAAGGTGAAATGGCTAACAGTTCATATTAACCAGGACAAAGCAGCATCTCACAGAAAATCTTTAGCTTGCACAAAGTCAACTTGCATCCATTCACCTGTGAGAAGAGTCAACGTGTCTGATGCAAGAAATCTAGCAGGCAACAAGAACCAAGCACAATTAGAAATATACCAGAGAAAAAGCATGCAATCCACTGTAACTAACCATCTTTTCAAAGAAGAGTTACTTTGAATTACAATCAAGATAGCTCTGTCTTGCAGACTGGGGGTGATTTTGAGGGGTGGGCTCATTTAGAGGGTATTACTAACCCTCTAACTCACCGTAGTGGACCTCAATAGACTAGCCTTCCATACCACAAGACTCTGACTAAGCCATAGTAAAGTTATTTGTGTTTCAAGCTAATTAAAATAAGTTTGCAACAGCAATTTTACTGAAATTTTAGCTAATCTAAAGCAAGAGGAAATCATAATATACCATTTTCTTACCTAATAAACAGGAACCTAAGCCATTTCTAGATATGTTATAGTGCTCAGAACATTGATTATGCTCCACAAAGACAAATAATAAACATTTTTTAATTATTTCACACTAAGAATATTGCTCTCACACACCAGATTTCACTGAAAAGAAGCAAGGTACTTTTACTTTCTTCTTTATAGTTAAATCAGTAAACATTTACCAAGTATCTATGGTATACAAAACACTCTGCTAACCATTGTATTTAAGTTGAGGGTAAAAATATTTATGGTTTTTCATTGTACCTTTCAAATATTTTTATCGGGAATATTTTTGTCAGTTCAACATGGCCTAGGTTATCTTTTCAGAACATTTATCTTGCAAATAATCTTGCATAAAAAGAAAATATATTCTTCTTATAAGTGATCTAATGGCAACCTGTGATATTTTCACCTTTCTCCCCTTTTTATGGGGAGGATCTACTTCTATTTTGGAGATACTGATTTATATTATTTTCTAGATTGTGAAGCTCTGATTTTAAACACTTGATCATGTCAAAATCAGAAATAAATGTACTAAATGGTACCCTGCTGCCTATTTCCTTCTCAGAATGCGTCAGTAGGAGTTTCGTCAGGAAAATAGTTTGGAAATCAGAAACAGCTCTAGGTGTTTCAATCAGGAAACAGGTCATTCTTAGAAAAAAGGCTCAGAGGAGACTGCTGCAAAATCTCACCTCTACAAAAGCCCATAAGTCTGCCTGCTGCTGCCAGAGAAAAGAAAACATGGTTTCCACTTCTCTGCCACCTTGCAGATTCCATATGAACACATCTCCTAGCAGAACCTAACCCAGAAAGTGGTGTCAGAGATTCTGGGAATGTAGTTCCCAAGTGTCCTGCCACCGCCACCAAAGGAGAACATAGAAGGAGGGAACCGATGCTAATGTGCTAACAGATAATGTATAGGTAGGGGGTGGGATTGAGCTAAATTCTGTCCCAGTGATACCATCTCAAGAGGTTTGAGCTGTAATTGAACAGCTCATGCTTACTACTGAGGTGAATGATAGTTATAATCCACTCTTGGTTACCCTTTAAGAAAATTTTGCTTTTTGTTCCTCCCACTTTTATTTCCTTGACCACTTGGATAGGAAATTTTAATTTCTTAAATTTCAATGATTTAACAGATAAAAAGAATACATATGAAATCTTGACATATCTGATCTGCATCACTATATACCTGTGAAGAGCATACTAGGTACAAGGCATTGTGTAGGAAGTCACTCTGTGGGGTGCAAAGATGGTCCCTGACTTTCAAATGTTCACAATTATTGGGAGGCAAAGGGAAAATACAATCAATATAGCTCAATTGTGTTGTGTGTACAATTAACAAAGGGCAGAGAAAGAATTAAAGCCAGAGAGACCTGTAGGAGGTGATAAGGAGTGACTGAAGAGAACCATGGGAAGGAAATGCTCTCTGAGGTGTAACCATTCCTGACAGATGGAAGTGGAGTGAGGGGTGTGGTGACATGAGGGGCCAGAGTGAGTAAAGTGAAGAGGCTGAAGAACTTGCTGCAATTAGACTAGAAACAGATACCACAAACTCAGGTGCATATAGGGGCCAGCAGTATTGCAAATGAAGCAGCCCATGTGAGGACTTCAGCCAGCAAAAGAATGATACACCAGCCACCTCAGGCAACATTCCTGGTGAGACTGTTGGCCCAGTGCTATCAGAGCTTCCAGTTGTTCAAAAGAAGGTGAAAATCCATATTATAAGGTAAAATTCCTATTTTAGAATATTAGCACCTAATTTTAAAAAATGAATAAAAACAAAACTAAAGCCATGTGTAAATTAAAGAAAACTCTGGCCCACATATGCACCAGTGGTCAACTATTTGCAGGCTCTAGGAGATGCTTTCTAAGGTTCCATCCAAGCAATTCTGGTTTCAATTGTGAACCTCATTCTCACTGAATAATATATTCTTCTTTTAATATGCATATTAAGCATTGCCTCAGAAATTTTCTTCCTACGAATTGTGTGTTCTTAATGCTCTTCATAAAGAACTGTAGAGTTCTTAAGACTGACTTGCAAGAGGCCTACAGTGAAGACAAGTGATAAGAAGGGGAAAACAGAAAGAAGACCATTAGAAAATGTCAAGGCTATAGACATTTACCAGTGCAACCAGCCTTTATCCATCTCCGAGACTGAAGACTACTGCTGTCATTTCTCTTTACTAGCAAGGAAATGATAATGAAAAATATTTGTAGTAGAGGAAATGTTGACAGGAGTCAGAGCTACCTTAGCGAATAATACACTCAATACGTATAGTTATTTAAAATCCAGTCTATTATAATGTACAAAATATTCTCTTACATTTGTGGATATTTTTTTATTTTTTCAAAATCACTAATTATTTCTCGAAAACTGTGATCATATCTTTTAACAAGACAGGAAAAAGGATAATGATAACAGGGCACATATCAATTAGTAAAATCAATGCCTAAAAAATAGTCTTAGTGCTGTCTTGCTTTACAAACAGTTTTAAACTGAGCTCAATGCTGAACCAGTGAAAAATATTGGATCTATTTTTTGCAAGAAATTTAACCAAAAAAAGCAAATAATAACACAAGCCACTATATGAAGTTTCTACTTTCAATGAAACAGGCCAATGTGAATATTGAATTATCTGTGTTAATACCTCTGATCACATAGTTCTTCTACATGTGATCTGCCACCAGGGGAAATCACATTTATCCATTTCAAGGTAGGATTGGGCTCCTCCGGAGAATCTCCTTTAATAGGACGATTACGTACCCTTAGAAAACATTTCAAACTAGAAACTTGGATAGATATTTGAACGGAGCTTTTCCCAATAGTGGTGCTTTTTCAATAACACAGTAGAGTACCTAATGGAACATAATGAAAAAGATCAACAATAAAATTGACAATTTCAGAAAAAGAAAAAAAAACCCACCTGACAATGTTCTCCTTGCTTATGAGTTACCGCTTCACAGAGCAAGCACTACAGCGTGTACGTAAGCACACATAGTTTCAGCTTCAGCACAAAGAATAAAAGTCTAAAAAGGTAAAAATGAAAATGTGTGCTGCCCTGCTACCATGTAGCTGAGAGTTATAAAGGCCCCCTGAACAATATTGAGTTTGCGGTGGCACAATCACATCACAAAAGATTTACCTTCACTCTGCAAACTTAATATAGGGCAATAACAGTCGATTACAAGCAGAGCAATACAACATCAAAGGAATGTTTAAAAGAACTGGACAGAACCTTTAAATCAACACAATTGAGTTATCTTCCCCCAAAGGAAGCACCATGGGAGAGATCATAGCAGGGTTTTTCAAGAGGTATTACTAATTTACCATAAGTTATATTTAATACACTTTCTAAACGTGGTTTGTAATCTCTCTCCACTTTTTAGAACACAGAGCAATAAATTAAAAGAGAAATGGTCCCCAAAGAGCAAAAGACTGGAAGAAAAAAAATGACAATAGTTTTCTTCCGGAGAGGAGGGTTAACCTTTCAAATAAATCTTCCATAGCTGGAAAGTCAGCATTGGATCTGTCCTTTCCCAATTTCAGGGAGATTCTTCAAATCCGGACCTAGAGAAATAATAGAAAAGTTCTATTATTTATATTTATAAAACTAATCAATATTCAAATTCCGTTAAGAACAGCAATATTCACCATAACATTTTAGAAGAATGGTAAGAAATTCTTTTTAACATCTCCCATAGAGAAGAAAGCAATTTTACTCCACCTTCTTATGGCTGAAAGGAACATTGGAGAAGTTGAATTTCTTGTCCAGGTCATGTCAGAAAGGGGGTAGAATTTATTTATTGCGGAGTAGTACTGTTCATTGTTGGCAGAACTTAGATTTTTTTTAGCATCTTAACTATTTCTGCATAGGTTTCTATTTTTAATTTATATAATAGTGTGCTTAGTTTAATGAAGACTTGGTATATTACTTTTTTACATATAAAAAGATATTACTTTTCTACATGCATTGCAAGGCTTATTGTTACAAATTTTCATCTAAAGCCATGCATTTATTTTTCCCAGGAAGGTAAGTGGAACTATTGGGTATTGCCAAAACTTTTCATCATCTTTTAATGTCTGAGATTTGCATACATAAAATCATAAATTTCTATATGATGCTAATAGACCTGTTCCTTTGATTCTTTCAAAAGTTATAACCTTTTTTGCCTTTTGTTTAGCACTCTTGTTTTGGTTTAAGTTATCTTGATTTATACCAGATATGTGTATTCAAAAAGGCTTTAAATTCTGGATAATTTGTATCTAAAATGACTTTTCAATACATTAATTTTCTAGTGCTGAAAACACACCCACAACAGGTGCATGAAACTGCCTGTAACACATGCCATATGGGGAAAGTACTAGGGTTTGTCCCTTTTGATATAGAATGGTTTTATTGGTGTCATACTGTAAGCTTTTACAATAAATCAGATCATATATGGATTTATCCTTATGTATCTGGCGTTAGAAAATATTTAATTCATGTTTATAATGCTTTTAATTTTACAACCAGCTTCCTAAATTTCTTTACAGTTAGCCTTTATGTCAAGATTATTTCATTTGAAATTGTCCATTACCAGATAATCTTTTTCAGATATTTGAATTAGACTGCTGTTTTTCTTTTTTGTAGCATGTTCTTTTTCAAGTCCACCAACTTCTTCATACTAATATTGTTAATTTAAAGGCAAAATTCTGATGCATTAGTTATTACCTACTCTTGGTAAATATTTTTGGAATTCATTATTTGAAATAGTTGGTGTGAATGTGACAGAATTTTTTTTCGTATTTTATATCAATGTGATTAGAATAGGTGATCCCAATATGTGTTTGCAGGTCTATCAAGGTTAGCTTGTTTATAATTATAAGATTCAAATAGTGACTAGGAATTCTCATTTTTTCTCCTATCCATTCAACCTACATTAATTGTATCACTAAGATGCAATGTCCAACAAGAAGTAGTTCTAATGTCATAAAAAATACCACACTGATGTTTGTCCACTGGTTGATGTCAGCAAATGCTCTAATGCCTTTCAATTAGTATCATGAATATTATAAAGTTTTACCCAACCAAGGAACCCACTGGCTGTGATAAAACCAAGTAAGAATGTTTACTTTTGTGCAGAGATTAGAGAACCAAAAGCTAAAAGAATAGGTAATCTGTAGTCAAACCTGACTTTGAAATTCTGCTCATCTGGTTAATAGTTGTGTGACTGTGCCTCAGTTTCTCTTCTGTAAAACAGAGATAATAATGTTTATAGATTGCTATAAAATTAAATCAGATACCACTTATAAATTCCTAGCACCATGACATACTGCATGCACCCAAGAAGTGTTAGCTATTTATATTGGAAAAAATATGTCCAGAAATGCTCTAATGCCTTTCAATTAGTATCATGAATATTATAAAGTTTTACCCAACCAAGGAACCCACTGGCTGTGATAAAACCAAATAAGAATGTTTACTTTTGTGCAGAGATTAGAGAACCAACACCTGTTGCCTAACAGTAGTGGGACTTATACCAGAAATCAATGAATGAGTAACCACCCTCAACAGCTATCAGAGTCATAAGACAGTTGGTTCTACGGTCTAGACCTGCTTAAGAGTTGAACAAAGTCACCTGCTGACTATAATAGCCATTCATAGGAGTGATATAAAATTTAATGTTAGTGATTATCTGTTGTGATATGACATCATGTGCATATTGCCTTCCCAGTCTGGCTTGAAGGACATTTGAGAAATAATATTTCAGAGTATTTTTTCAATATTAGAGGTTAAATACCATCAATTTTCACTAAATCTTGGCCTGTAAAAAAAAAAAACTACAATTCAGTGGTATCTAGGTCATTAGTACTTTTAAGTAAGGTGGCAGAGAGAATATGACTATTGTCAGAAAGAGACAATTCATAGCAAAGATAGCTTGCCAGAATTTTTTTAATAGGAAGATCATTCTCTTTCAACAGTGAAGCTTCAATCAAAAATTTATAATAAATCCTTATTAAAATTTTATTAACTTTCTTTCAACATTTGGTATTAATTGGCCAACATTGTGCTTGAGTTTTATTTGGAAATATTGGTGCTTCTGGACTCGTATATCTTTTTTTGTCCTTAATTACTTCCTATAAAATAGCAACAGTAGACAATCCTTTCACTATTTCCAGATGGATTGTCATAACTTGTCTATGATCCATTAAAAGATCAAGAGGTCTTTGGGATACCTGGGTGGCTCAGTCAGTTAGGTGTCCAACTATTGATTCTGGCTCAGATCATGATTTTAGGGTCATGAGATTGTGCCTGGTGTGGGGCTCTGTGCTGGGTGTGGAGCCTGCTTGCAATTCTCTCTCTGTGTCTCCTTCTGCCCCTCCCCCTCACCCCTTCTCACTCTCTTAAAAAAAAAAAAAGAGCAAGAGATTTTTAATGGCCTACTTCATTTCCTACTTTATTTATTATTGAGATTATAGAGATTAAAGCCTTAAAGAATTGATAATACTTCGCCATGTTTTCAGATACTGAAATATGTGAATAAGTAAGCAAATATAAATAAGCAATGAATTAATGCAGACGACATTTAGGAGAGTTCCAGTTTCTGAAAATTATAGCCAATTAATGCCAACTAAGAATTTCTAGTCAATTAAGCTTCTTGGCCTTCTCAAATACAAAATGAAATGTAAGTATTACATTACCTTATCTCTCAGTGGAAGTTGATCAGCAAGTTTAAGTTTCTACTTATCCCCAACCTATAGACTATGCTGATCAAAAAACAAGTCCAAGGACCTTATACTTCAAGTGAAATGTAGTCAGTTGCTTAAAAGAACCAATTCAGCATCTAGAAATCTTGGGTCTGAGAAACATATGGGATTCCTGATGTGTTAGAGAATTACCTCAATCTGGGAATTAATCCCACTGAAATCCCCAATATTCCTTAAGATTAGACCAATCTCTTGGTATAATTTGGGGTGGGATGCTAAGATTCTTCAAATTAGGGTGTGACTATGCATACTAGACCGTTATCACTGCTCCCACAGACTAAGTTGCCAGCCACACAGTGGCACACGATGGTACATGGTAGCCTATTCCAGTTACCACCTATATCCTATCTACTATCTTTTACTACACCTCTTAACAAAATTTTAGGCATCCTTCAGGATATGGCTAAAATATTATCTCTTCTCTCAGTTCTTTCAGGAGTCATTTCCAAACCTGACCATTCATATGCCCATCACTTCCTTCATGAGTTCACCCATTTGTTTATTCAACAAATATTTTTTGAGAATCTGTTATGCACTAGACACCTTTATATTTGGTCTGAGCCAAGCAGATAAAAATTCTTGCCATTATAGTGCCTAACTTCTGATGAAAGACTAATTATTCCTTCTATATTCTCTTATTACTTTATTATTGCATTTGTCACATTTATTTTAGGTAATTATTTTTGTGTATCTCTTACTGGATAGCAAGGGCCAGATAACATTTATCTTTTCACTTATCACCAGCACCCAGAACATTCCCTTGCCACATAACATAAGAGAAAAGGCAAAACAAACTTTATAGCTTGGAGGCTCCCTAATAAATTTAAATTTAATCAGTATTTCTGTTTTGGTTATCTATTCTTGTTTAAGAAGTTAACTGAAAACTTAGTCATTTAAAGCAATGTTTTTGCTTTGCTCACAATTTTGTAGGTCAGAAATTTGGGAAAGGCTCAGCAAGGTAGTTTAGCTCTGCTTCACATGGCTTCAGCTATAGTTATGGTGGCTGAGGCTGGAGGATCCTCTTCCAGAATACCTTCTTTATTCGTATTTTTGGTACTTTGCAGCGACTTGCTTCCTTCCTTCTTTCCTTCCTTCCTTCCTTCCCTTTTTTATTTCTTTATCTTCTTTCTCTTTCTGTCTCTCTTTGTCTATCTCCACATAAGTTCTCATCCTTCAGGGCCACTCCATGAGATATGGATTTCCACACCATGGTGTCTCGGTGTCACACTTCTTACATAATATATGGTTTCTTTTTTATTTTTAATTTATTTAAATTCAATTAATTAACACATAGTGTATTATTGGTTTCAGAGGTAGAGCTCAGTGATTCTTCAGTCTTATATAACACCCAGCGCTCATTACATCACATGCCTTCCGTAATGCCCATCACCCAGTTACCTCATTCTCCCACCCTCTTCCCTTCCAGCAACCCTCAGTTTGTTTCCGATGATTAAGAGTCTGTTATGGTTTGTCTCCCTCTCTGATTTTATCTCATTTTTTATCTCATTTTTCCTCTCTTTATCTCATTTTTTCCTCTCTTCATCTATGATCCTCTGTTTTGTTTCTTAAATTCCGCATATGACTGAGATCCTGTGATAATTGTCTTTCTCTGATTGACTTCTTTCACTTACCATAATACCCTCTAGTTCCATCCACATCATTGCAAATGGCAAGATTTCTTTTTTTTTGTTTGTTTTTGATGATTGAGTAGTAGTCCATTGTATATATATCCCACATCTTCTTTATGATATATGGTTTCTAAGAGGCAGAAAGCAGAAACAGGCAGGCAGGTTAGGGCTACACCAGAAACTGGAACTGTATCATTTTACCATGTTCTTTCTAACGGCCAAAGCAGCCATAAAGACTACCCAGATTTAAAGAGATATTTCAGATACCATCTCTTGAGAGTGGAATGGTAGGTAGTACAGAAGGGCAGTTGAATGAATGACATTTTTGTGGCCATCTTTGGAAAATGCCATAATTTGTGATAGCTATCTAATATGTCCAATCAACCATTATGTGTTTAGGAGAAGCAGATCAGCACTGAAGTAAAATTTAAATTCTTATTAAACAAAAGAAATCCATTTTCTTATAACAAAAATTTTATTTTAAAATGCTAAATGAGGGACACCTGAGTGGCTCAGCAGTTGAGCACCTGCCTTTGGCCCAGGGTGTGATCCTGGGGTCCGGGGATCGAGGGCAACTTGCATGGAGCCTGTTTCTCCCTCTGCCTGCATCTCTGCCTCTGTGTGTGTGTGTGTGTGTGTGTGTGTCTTTCATGAATAAATGGATAAATAAAATCTTTTTTTAAAAAAGATATCTATAAAGCATTAAACAAAATAATCAAAAAGCATTCTAAATTAGCCAAATATTTATTTCCACCTCAGTATTTTAAAATCTAAGCTTTAAGTCTTTTTTGAACATTTAGAACAATCAAGTTGAAATCATTTAATATCACAGCTCAATGAAGTGAAATTTCACAATGTCTTCCATCTTCTGAGTCTTTTAAAAATCGCCCTTTTGGTAGACTTAGTGTCCAAATCCCAGTCCCTAAAACCATTTCCCACTAAAAGGAATCAGTACTCCTTGGAGAAATGGCTGAGTCCAGAAATGGGACAGAAAATATACAAGACAAGCCCAGAACATTTTGTCAGGGCAGAAGTGAGGAGGTGCTCAAAATAAATAAACAAATAATGGAGCATGTTACAAGATTCAGGAGACAGCTTGAAGGTATCCACTGGTCACATCAAGGACAACCTGAGTACAAAATAAGTACACAAACATGATAAACCATTCTAAAAAATCGGAATTTGTGAGTTCATATCAATAAGAAGTAGATAAACAAATAGGAGGGAAAGAAGTACTCTAGGGATGTCTGGGTGGCTCAGTGGTTGAGCGTCTGCTTTCAGCTCAGGTCATGATCCCCGGGCCCTGGGATTGAATCCCACATCCAGTTCCCGGCAGGGAGTCTGCTTCTCCCTCTGCCTGTGTCTCTGCCTCTTTCTCTGTGTCTCTCATGAATAAATAAATAAATTCTTTAAAAAAAGAAAGAAATACTCTAGGTTATATTAAAATGTTAAATGCCAATTGACAAATAAGGAGGGAAGAGAGTTGGAAAGTCAGCATTTGTAATCATCATACTAAAGACTGGATCAGACAAGAATCATCAATGGACAATGTATCTGGGGAAAAGTTTTGGTGAAAAGCACATCATTTGCATGCTCTTAAAGTGTCTCTCCATAGATTGCTTATTAGCTTCAAGGGAAAAGTGATATTTATACAGTGGAGAAACCAAATAACACATTGACTGGGTGATCTAAATTAACATCAAGAGGAGTATATGGACATTGTGTGCATTCAGATGAGATATCCTGAGAAAGCCATAATATCACCTATGTAGTATTCTGAACAAAAATATACAATGAAAATCTAAACATAAAATGATATCAGATACATGTTAAATGAGGAACAAATTTTCCTAAGGAAAAAAAAGATGGGCTATTGTAGTCTTCAAAAATGTTCAAGGTGTAAAAGACAGAGTATAGATATGTTCTGTATTTAAAAAGACTACAAAGACATGACAGCTAAATACAATACCACCTTCTAGAGTGGACCCTTACCTAGAGTGGAAAAAGGTATTAGAGCAGCTCTTAAAATTGAAATTATAAGGATAATAGATTTGACAAAGGTATTCTATCAATCTTAAATTACTAAAGTTGTTAACTGAACTGCAGTTATATAAGAGAATATCCTATTAAGAAATATCTGGGGCACCTGGGTAGCTTGGTTGGTTGAGTGTCCAACTCTTGATTTCAGCTAGGATCATGATCTCGGGGTCATGGGATCAAGCCTCATGTAGGGCTCTACCCTCAGTGTGGAATCTGGTTGTCCTTCTCCCTCCCCTTTTGCCCCTCCCCCCAAATAAATTAATCTTCAAAAAAAAAGAACTATCCACTGAAATATTAAGGGGTAAAGGACCAAGATATATGTAGCTACCCTGAAGTGATTCAAAAAAATATATGTATGCATATGCAGTGAGAGAGAGAGAGAGAGAGAGAATTGAGCCAATGATAAATCAAGTGAGGTAAAACAGATAGTAAGTGAATCTGTGTAGTGAATATCAGGACGTTATTTGAACTACACTTATTCTTTTTTTAAAAAAAAACATTTATTCATTAGAGACAGAGGGATACAAAGACAGAGCATGAGCAGAGGGAGAGGGAAAGGGAGAAGAAGCAGACTCTCCACTGAGCCAGGACCCTGACGTGGGGCTCTATCCCAGGACTGGGAGACCATCCCAGGACCCGACGATTAACACTTGAGCCAAAGGCAGATGCTTAATTATCTAAGCCACCCAGGCACCCCGAATTATACTTATTCATACAACTTTTCTAAAATTCTGAAATTATTTCCAAATAAAACGTTAAAAATAAAAAAAAAAAACCAGCTCTGTGAATGAAGCAGCATGTAACAAGAAGAAAAACATTGCTGTTTCCCACTGGCAGACACCCCAGCATGTAATGGAGTATGCCCAAAGCCATTATGCAGAAAACTAGGAATTATTGTGTGTTCACATCTCAGGTGAACTTGACTCTGATTCATGTAGTAGGCAGTCTTGGTAGTTAACTAAACTGCCTTCCAATCAAAGGCAGTGTAGTACAGGTCATGGGATTGAGTTAACTGTAAAAAGCCTCGTTCTTAAGTCCCTAGGTGATACCTGACACACTCAAGCACTAACTTTGTAGGCTTGGGTACAGAAGATAAGCAAAAAGTCACACAGTGGTTCCTTTGCATTTGGCCCAGTAGCCAAGTTTAAAAGGACAAACAGGCTGTACTGCATAGAAGGTGAAATGCTTAAATGTCAGAGAAGCATTGTTAGGACCTATTTGTATGCACAGAAACTATCATGTGTTCCAAAAAGAAGAGAGTACATTTCACGAAGGGAAATGAGAATAAAAGACTGTATCCTGTTTTACCATTCCCAGAAGACTTAGAAAAAAATCTTTTAACAATTTAAATGTTGTTGACTTTACTGACCTATGCATTGTAGCAGTCTCAAAACCAAGGGAAAATATACAAAGTGTTTACCTATTTCTCATCTGGGGGCAAAATAAGGGAGCCAATCAGTTTTAGTCTTCACTTGTAAAGGGGGGCATCTACTTTCTAATCCATTTTAGTACATCACTAAGAGCTATAAATCTTGACAGATTCTTTTGCCCTATGTGCTCTCCACTAAAGGCTTTTAGGAAAGCCTGGTAAAAGATTTGTTTCACCTAAAAGACATGACAAATAAAGTTTTGGTTTGTTTTGGTTATGGTGGTGGTGGTGGGTTTTGTGCCCTGACAAGATGATTTTTTTCTCTTTATTTTTTATTTCATCTTTTAAAAGTATATTTCCTGTTCAGATGGAATTATTTAGCTAAAATTATAGGTCGAGTAAGTTGATTACTTATTACACAGTGATGAAGAATTGATTCTTTAAATTTTCTCAAGAAACCGAGATAGGATGAGATTGAGCAGCTGTTCAAACTGCAGTGGAATTAGCAAGGAAAAAATGTGAATGACCAAGTACAAGAAAGAGGACAAAGAATGCTGGCACTTAGCGGAGGGGAGTTCTCTGGCTCGCTTGGATGGGGCAGCTCGGCACCACCACACAATCAGAGGGGCCCCTCTGTTACCACTTCTGAAGCACTCCCTCACGTTATAAAGAGCTTTGTTCAAAATGACAGGTTCTTTCTGTACCATCTTTTGATATTTGTTACGTTTTGTTATGAGTAAGAAGATGGCAGTTTGGTTAGTTCAGTGAAACAGAGATGGAAGGAAGATGCCAGAAAAGCCAAGGTCTTGCGATGCTTGGGTGGCTCAGTGGTTGAGTGGCTGCCTCTGATCAGGGTGTGATCCTGGAGTCCTTGGATCGAGTCCCACTCAGGCTCCCTGCATGGAGCCTGCTTCTCCTCCCTCTGCCTGTGTCTCTGCCTCTGTCTGTGTGTCTCTCATGAATAAGTGAATAAAATCTTAAAAAAAAAAAAAAAAAGGAAAGCCAAAGTCTTAAATTGCAATCCTCTATTATAACGGAGGGAAGGGGGGCATGCCCTAGGGCAAATCATTTCATTTCTTTAGGATTGTTACCTCTTATTTAAAACTTGTGAAATATAAAGAATTAAATTGTTGGAAGAGTTGAAAAATTTTACATATGTTTTAATAAGTTTATTAATAATAATTTAATTAACAAATAATAAATAATTGTATATATACATAATTGTTGTATAATTAATGATTTAATAAGTTTACTGTTAATAAGTTTTAATAATAGGTAAATCCTGAGAAAAATGGATCTCAGAACTCCCACCTTTTTTTTTAAGATTTTATTTTTTTTATTTGAGAGAGAGAGAGAGCATGAGCTCGGGGAAACAACAGAGGGAGAGGGAAAAGCAGACTCCCACTGAGCAGGGAGCCAGCAGCAGAGATCAATCCCAGGACCCTGAGATCATGCCCAGAGCCATAGGCAGATGCTTAACCCACTGAGCCATGCAGGCACCCAGAACCCCCACCTTTGTAGCTACATTTTGTTGCTTCAAGAAGTCCCAGTTTCTTAGTTTGTAGAATAATGATAATACAAATACCTGCTTCATATGTTTCTGAAAAGACTAATGACGTAGGGCCTGATCAATACTAAGTGTTAACTGATATTAGTATTGACATTTTCAATTACAATTATATGAAGATCATTCTGTGGACTGCCCATCAGTCAAGGTGATGGATCTTCTCACTCTACTTGAACTGTCCTTTCAAGACCCATTGTCCCATTATTATGTCCTTATTTTCTCCAGTTGCTATTGGGGGATTATAAATTTACGTGTCTAGTTCTTCCTACCAGGATAACATCTGTTTCAACTCTGGACTGTACAATAGAGCCCAGCCTGCACTAAACCCAGAACTTGCTAACATTTATTAGGCACTAATCAGTGCCAGGCCCTGCTGTAAGCACCTAACCTGTATTGTCTCTTTCACACATGATGTTATCTAATTCTACTTCTCTGGGGCAGAGATTACAGCATGATCTTAATTTTACAGATGAGGAAATTGAGAAGTTGAAAACTTCATGAAAGTCACCCAGTAATAGTTAGAGCCAGTGATTTGACACCAGGCTGTCTTTCCAGAGAAATTACACCACTATCTATCTATCTTAGGGAATGTGCATTATATATAATAACACATAGACATGTTCCTATTCTTCTTAGGTAAATGGTAAGATCATGGACATATGCTGGAGCTCCTGGGTGGCTCAGTGGTTGAGCTTCTGCCTTTGCATGATCCTGGGGTCCTGGGATTAAGTCCCGTTTCAGGCTTCCTGCAGGGAGCCTTATTTATTTATTCATGAGAGTCCCAGAGAGAGGCAGAGTGTACACAGGCAGAGGGAGAAGCAGGCTCCATGCAGGGAGCCCGACGTGGGCCTTGATCCCGGGACTCCAGGATCACACCCTGGGCTGAAGTCGGCGCTAAACTGCTAAGCCACCTGGGCTGCCCTAAAATCTTTATTTTTTTTTTTTAAAAAGGATGTATGTTATATCCAATAAACCAAGTGAAACCAGCTGGGGCATATGTTTGTACCTTATTCTAAGAAGAGTAAAGCAAAAGGATGCTCTTCTCATTAGATTTAGTATGGAGTAATTCTTAATTATAAAAGAGAAAATTGAAACCCAAGGATGAAGCTACCTCCCTAAGATCACTCACTGATTCAAGCTAAGCATCCCCTGGTCCAGGGATTCTCAAAACTCTAACATGCAACGGAATTACAAAGACGGCTTGTTAAAACACAAATATGGAAACCTCATTCTCAGAGTTTCTTATTCAGTGTATTTAGAATATTTACATTTCTACTAAGTTCCTCATAATCTCGGTCTAGAGACCACACTGAGAATCTAGTCAAAGCTCAACTTATAGTTGTATATTTGTGCCTCCATAATTCTTTGGCTTGTTACCTGAAGTCATACAACATCTGTAAATGGTTTTTTACACACAGTCCTGCATCCCTGTGTCACAGATACCTAACTATAATTTCCATTCACAAATTTAAGAAATGACATTTCAGCATCATCTCCAGCTGTACGACAGAAGCATTTTCCATGTGTCCATCAATATGATAGAATGATTAAAGTTCTCCCTGACATCAAGAAGAATAAAGTCTGATAGGCATACATGAGTTTGCCCTTTTGAATTCCCAGATTTCGTGAGAAAACAGATAAAATTGCACCGTGAACATTATATGCATTATACATTACATGGCTGAGCATTATTCTGAATAAAAGCAATGAAGCACTTATGGCAGAAAAAATATTTTTGAGCTGTAAATGACTTTTAGCCCCACTTACTTTTTTCCGCTGTTCCCTTTCTCCGTCCAGGCAAATGGTGTGCTCTCAATTCCCTTCTGTTTCTAAGGAGATATTGGGTCGTGATGATAAAATAGTTATTAATCCATCTTACTGCTTTGATTGCCTAAAATCAAATCCCTTGAGACAATGTAAGATCCCTCCAAGGCAAAATAGAATAGACTTTCTCCCAAGACTTTAAGATTTCCCATGAGAGGATGAAGCATAAGAGAAGGTTATGAGTGCAGAGAATGTAGTCAACGGTATTGTTGTACAGCGTTGTATGGTGACAGAGGGGAGATAAGACTTGTTGAATCAATCCCTATGTGGTACACCTGAAACTAATGCAACATCGTCTGGGAACTATACTTCAACTTAAAAGGCGGGGGGGGAGGGATGGAGATTATGAGGGCAGTGGTCTGTGGGTGGTGGAGTGAAGCACCCTGCACTCTGTGCCTGGCTAGATCCCTGTGAAGCCAGAGAAGAAATGCTGCACAAAGCATTTAGGAAGATAGGCCACAAAGAGCTTCATAGATTTTCACGCTCATGCAGTTTAAAGTACCAGAAGCAATTGCACATTACAAAGCATAAAGGAAAGTGATGGAGAACGTCACCCAGTTTGACAGGGGCTGTAACATGAGAAACAAGGAATGTCTAAGTGGTTAGCAACCTATATAGGGGAATGAGAGGATACCTTCAACACAGGTGATTCCTTGGTCAGACGCACACTACTCCAATGCCCTGCACTCTGTGATCCCATCCATCTTAAGTGCATCCCCCTCAAGGCAACAGGGCACGACAGGCTGACCAAGAATAATTGCCCAGAGCCATAGAAATTAATTTGCACAATTGTATCTGGGAACTGAAAATTTAGTCCAATAACAACTTCAACGGGAAAGCCTAAGCCCTTTTACTTAATAAGGAAAACAAGGTAGTGTTTACCACCTGGGGGAGGGGGAGCAGTTAGGAATTTCAGAAAATACTTCAAGGAGCCAGCATATTACTAGAAGCCAAAAATAGTTTAAACTCTAGAGGAAATTCTACTAGATGAATGGCAATAGCAGTATCAGATACAGGTTTTCCTTCTGCATGTCAAAAAGTCTTTTTCCCATTTACATCAACATTTAAATCTTAGAAAACGACAGAGACATTCTGAGTGGTAATTTTAAAAATAGAGTCTCTCTGATGTTATTTACTACTCATCTCCATTTTTCTTATATTTGCTACCAGGACAATACCAGGGTGTAATTAGCACTACATGTAGAGAATAATATATCCCAAGATTGACTATAAAGTCATATCAGGTTTTTAACATTTTTATTATTAAGGGCAGGGATCCAAATTCTTTGTCAGGGTGATGGTTAATCCTTGCACAAAATAATATAGTCCATTTAATCTTTCCATTTTTAAAGGCATTGAATTTTCTTTACCACAAAATGCCATCCGTATTTAGCTGTCCCTTCTGGGGTACAAAGTCTTCCTCTCTAACTTTTCAGCTAATGACTGTCTTCTCCTTGCTGATTGGCGGAGTGAAAATACAGCTACTGTCAGGGCTCCCTACCCTCCAGGTAGACATCTTGGAAACACTGATAGAACTGATAACAGGCCATTTTCTAGGGACTTAAAAGCTACTCAAGAAATGAACAAGGTCCATTAGACTTTCTGTCATGCATATGATGGAAAAAAATATCCTACCATAAGATCCACTCAATTGTCCTGCTGTGACAGCAGTAGCTATTGTGTGGGAAGTTTGGGGAAGGTGGCTCCACCTTGGTGTTTATGCTCTGCTGGCCAGTGGAAGGCTCAGGTACGGCATCCTAACAGAAGGGGCTTTGTGATAGGCTATCAGTGACAAACAAGAACGACAACGTGCAGCACAGTGGTTCGACAAGAAGGAGAAGCTCAACAAAAGGAGAATGACCTCCTTCAGTCTCCCATTTCAGTCTGACATTTAGTTCCTCACACAAAGCTCAGCTTGGTGTGTTGGTGTCCAAATCACATTTGAACCTTGTACAGCGTGATGAGAGTCCAGCTGAGAGATCTTAAGTGGATTTCTTTTCTCTGTAGCCTGCTTTCAACTGCTTTTAAACCTACAGATGTTTGGCAGAGCTGCCCAAACTAAGAAGTTGAGAAAAAGAAACATGGAAAGTATGTTCCCAGATTAATGTTTTGTTTTCACACATGTGGAGTACATCTGTGTTTGTGTGTGTGTGTGTGTGTGTGTGTGTGTGTTACATATGCCCTGCAGACCATTCTCTGATATACAGATAAATAAGAGTATAATAGATAAGCTTCCTTTTTTTTCTTATAAAAAGGATTGCTTTTTCAGGGGGGTTGGGTGGTTCAGTTGGTTGAGAATCCGACTCTTGATCTTGACTCATGTCTTGATCTTACAGTTGTGAGTTGGGAGTCCCACACTGGACTCCAAGCTGGGTGTGGAGCCTACTTAAAAAAAAAAAAAGAAAAAAAAGGACTGATTTTTCATGAAGAGCTGTATATATTCTCAATTCAATAAATCTTTATTGAACACCTACTACTCAATATTATACTGCCTCTTGATGGAAGAAACAAATGCAAAGATAACCAATATATGGTGTGGTAATTTGCCCTCTGTAAGGAAACTGAGACACATAGCAAAATAATTATAAAGCATAATACATTGTTAACAATGCCATGTTTCCTATCAAGGCACTTCCAAACTTTTCCCATATTTCTTAACTGGCTAATTCTACTTCTCATCTTCTTGCTTCTGACATATGACATTACCTGTTACCTGAGAAAATCCAACATGAGAAAAGTCACTTCACCTGTCATTATATAGAAGTTGCTTTATTTTTATTATGATTTTTTAAATTTATTCATGAAAGACACAGAGAGGGAGGCAGAGACATAGGCAGAGGGAGAAGCAGGCTTCCCGCAGGAGCCTAATGTGGGACTCGATGGCCAGAATCTCGGGATCACACCCTGAGCCAAAGACAGACGTTCAACCACTGAGCCACCCATGCATCCCTAGAAGTTGTTTTTAAAAAAGCTAAAAATGTGTCAAAGAAGCAGCATAGGTACCTGTTCAAAAGGATCTAATAGGAGCACCTGGGTGGCTCAGTTGGTTAGCCGTCTGCATTTGGCTCAGGTCCTGATCCTGGGGTTCCTGGGATCAAGTCCTGTGTCAGGCTCCCTCAGCAGGGAATCTGCTTCTCTCTCTCCCTCTGCCCATCCCCACCACTTATTCTCTCTCTCTCTCTCTCTCTCTCTCTAAATAAAGCAATACAATTTAAAAAAAAGAAAAAAACTAACAGAACCTAATGGAGATTTGGGCAAGTCCTCAGTTTTAAAGTTAAAGCTTGAATTCGATGCTACACCAACATGAGATCAGTCTTTTGTGTTCTTTTTAAATTTTCTCATCACTTATTCAGACTTTTACTTTATTTTTAGATTCTCTTGAAAGAGCAAATAAAGCAAGCAAGCATGTTGCGGTCATACTCTTGACACCAGTTTCTGTGCTACCATGTAATAATGTGTCTCATTTAATCCTCATCACACTTTCTGAGACCAGTGCTATGATATTCATGCAATGGGGGACATAGAAGCTCAGCAAGATCTCCCAGCTAGGTAGGTCTTGAACCCATGTGTGTCTGAATGTCGTGTTCTCTCTCTAGCACACTGACACTCTGCCTATCTGGTGCCTTCCATTATACATGGGACAGGAAAGGAGTCAGAAAGGAAGGAAGCTGTTGTGAATTACATCAAGTATTTCACACCATTATACTTAACACAGGTTCAAGCCTTCCTTTTTGAAAAGCAATCCTTAGGAAGTAATCAATCTGCTATCCTATATCAATCCTTACTTTTACTGACTAATTTTATTTTTTAAAATGTATAGACTTTTTAAGGTACAGTTGTAGATTTATAGAATAATTGGGTAGATAATACACAACATTCTTTAGAGCAATTCTCCATCCTCCAAACCCCCCTCCACACACACAACCTCCTTTACTTTTAACATCTTGCATTAATGGGGTTGATTTGTTAAAACTGATGAGCCAATACTAGTACATTACTATCACTGTTATTTTCTATAGTCCATAATTTACATAGGAGTTTTCTCTTGATGTTGTGCAGTTCTGCAGGTTTTAACAAGTGAATAATAACATGTATCCATCATTACAATGCCATACAGAATAGTGTCACCACAGTAGAAGTTTCCTGTGCTTCACCTACTCATTCCTTCCTCCCCTGGGTCCCCTATTCTCATCCCCCAGCAACCACTGATGGTTTCACTGTCTCTACAGTTGGTCTTTTCCAAAATGTTGTACAGTTGGAATCATGTGGTATGTAGCCTTTTCAAAGTGACTTCTTCCACTAAGCAATATACTTTTAAGGTTCCTCCAAGTCTTTTCATGGCTTGATAGCACATTCCTTTTTATTATCTAAATATCAATTCTTTCAACACAAAATTGTGGCATCTGTAACACATCAGACCCTGTGATGGGCACTAAGGATATAAAGATGAATAGCACACAACTCCTACTCTCAAGGACCTTGCTGCCTACCGTTAGGGAACATAAAAAATAATAGCATTTTATAGGTGTCATAATAGAACTCCTTGGGGTCTGAAAAAGGAGCAAAGTGGGGAGAATCCAATTTCACTTGTGGAACAGAGAGTCAGGATTGATTCCCTACAGGATTTAGAGTTGCCACAGGACAGGTAAAAGCCAGGCAGAGTCCTGGGAACCAAGCTGCAAAGTGGTGGGTGGTACATCACGACATGTTCCAAGAAACATTCGCAAGAAACCCAGGCAGAAGCTGATAGATTTGGACATGAAAATGCTAATTTCTGAGGTCCCATCTAGAGCTTGTATTCTCTCTCACTTCTTTCATGTCACATCTCAAATGTCATGTCACCTCTCTAGAGGTTTATCCAGAAGACCCTAGAAAAAAGACACCACCCTCTTCCTACCTCATATCCTTTCTCCTTACCCTCCTTCCTTTTCTCATAGCAATCACCCACTTTAATATACTGAATACATATTTTGTATTGTCTGCCCCCTCCCACCAAAATGTACAGCCTCAGAGCTGGGACTTTAGCTTTGCTAATTCCTAGCCCACAGTAGGCCTGCAATAAACATTGTTGAGTGAAGGAATACACAAATCAGTTTTATTCACGCCTGCAATCCTTCCTGTTGGGATAAAGCACCGTAAAAGAATGTATTAACTCTTACTGGTAAACAGAGGAACATTCTAATCCTAATTTATATTTTTCCAACCACTACTACTAAATCCACTGTAATTCCCCAGATTCTAATACTCTAATTGCCCAGATTTGAATATCGTTTTATTTTTCTACATTATATGGGGATGCAGAAAAAAGAATCTCAAGAGCTTTCAAAAATGTCAAATAACTTTGACCTTCTCATACTGTAATTTTGACAAAACTTTTTTCCAGTGCTATGAAGTTGTGCCCTGATAAATACCTGGTAGTTACTCAAATGAGAATGTGTTTAGTTAAATACTCAAATAATTACCCTGAAGAAAAACTGGAGATCAACACCCAATTCTTTATTTTTATACAGTACATCTTGTGATCTTCAGGGTTTGAAATTTTAAAATTATCTCTTGAGGGCTATACCTTGTGAACTTTCCACTGGGAATGCTATCTTGAAGGAGTGGGTACGAGGAAGCAACATGCTCTGAACACTGCAGTGTGGAACGTGATTCAAATAGCACCGTATCAAGCCACCGCTAAAGCCCCAGGCCCTGATATCAGTGATGAGAGTCACTGGGAGAAATGACGAAGAGATAATTCTGTTATGTGGCCAGAGTGACAGTTTCAGTTTTGGACAGAACTGCCCAGAGTATTTTTTCCCTGGGGAGCATTTTATGGAAAGCACTGTCTTTCTTCATCCCTTGCCTTCTCAGTTCTTAGATCTTCTCGCCAATCTTTTCCTCTAACTCCATTTATCATGTCCAATGCCATAACTCTGGACCTTGACATCACTAACAAATATACACAGTAAAAATGTCTCAATGTCAAGTTCCCACCTTTTAGGCATGCATCCTTTCCCTGCTCCTCCCTTTCCCACTTCCAGTGCCAGTAATTATTCAACTGAGTAGAGAAAAGCAAAGGGTTTTCCATTCCCATCATCTCACATCCTCAATTCTTACCTCTGCCAGTCTAGATTCCATGGATGATTATCACCATCAACCTGCCTTTAACTCTTTTTCCTCTCTCTCCCTCTTTTCCATTTAATTACATGCAAACAGTGGTTAAACTCAATTGTCCACTTCTTTGCACCTCTGCTGCAGAAGCTGGATGTTCCTGGAGAAAATCAACAATCATGTAGATCGATCTTTCTCTAAATTTATGAAGAGCACTCACCAGTGCTCAGGAATCCTACTGCATTTCCCATTGGAGACAAAATTCAGATCTTCTTTCTCCCCAAGGCCCCCTCCCCTCCACAGCTCATGAACTCACCTCATTCTTTTCTGAGAAAAGAGCAGCAATCAGATGGGAACTCCCTCAACTTCCCACCACCAAGTTTATTAACTTATCTACATCAACAGTCACATTCTCTGCCTTCCTCTTATTACAATGGAAAAAAAAAGTCCCCTAGTGCCTAAAAATGCCAACCCCTCCCCTTACTTTCTGAATTTCATGCCCCCTTCCCATGTTCAAGAAATTCAAGCCTGCAATTACCCTGTGATTCCCCACAAACCATTAGACTCTTTCTGTCTACTAGATAATTCCACCAAGCACACAAACCATTAGAAAAAAAAAAAACCCTCCTTTGAACTTATATTATTACCTCATTTTTCTGACCCCTTCACAACAAACTTATCGAGAGATGACCAGTCAGACTTACTGACTTCTTTTTATCATCTCACTTGTATCCTCAACCCACCCCAGTCAAGTTTATCTCCTTTCCAACCACTGAAATTGTACTTGTCAAGTAAGAATAATGTCTATGATGTGAAACTAATGGTCATTTCTCTGTCCTCGTCTGACTTGACCTTGCAGCAATTTCCTTCCTTCCCCAAACGCCTTATTTTCTTCAATTCCCTGTCACAACATTGAAAAACATTGTCCATGTTTTTCTCCATGGAAATGGACTCTCTTTCAGCCTCTTTTGCTGGCTCAGACTGGGCCTCCTTCACTTTTTTATCTAGACTCTCTGCTGAGATGCCATCCAGTCCCATGACTCTCTTTCTGTGTGTTGTGCTGCTTTTGATGCCCTATTTTGAATCTCTAACTCTGAGCTCTCCCTCTGAGCTCCTAAACTTGTTTCTCTCCGTGTCTTCCCTAACTAATAATGGCCATCCCTTCCAACCATTTGTTCAAGCAAAATTCCTGGAAGACATCCTTGACTTCCTTCTATCCCTCATCCCTCTTACATCACCTGTACACATACTTCCTCATCTGGCCATCTCTACCCCCTTAAAAAGACCCTCTTTATCTCTCCTCTTCTCTCCAGCTCTGCTACCACCTGTGCCCATGTCATTGTCAGCTTTGCTGATAGCAATATTCTTCTTTTTTTCTCAAGAACACTTAAAATCTATTCTCCACACAGCAATCCAAGTAATCCTTCTATAATGTAAAACAGATCATGTTAAGTCCCTTAAAACTCACCAGTGGCTTTCCTTTGCATTTAGAACCGTTCACAAACTTCTTTTTCTCACCTAAATGATCCCTTATAATCTATCCCCATCTATTTCTCCAACCTCAGCACATCTCACTCTATTTCTGTCTATGATCCAGCCACACAGGCTGGCCTTCTTTGCATTCTTCACATTCACCAAACTCCTTCCCAATTCAAAGCTTTTGAAATTGCTTTCCCTCTGCCCAGCGTTCTCATCAGGTTTCAGCTCTATATCAAGAAATGTCATTACTAAACGTCTTATCTAACATGAATCTCCTCTCCAGTCACTATTATCAAATGATTGTTTTACGTCTCTCATAGCATTTATTATTACCTAAAATTATATGATAGCTTTAATATACTGTCTGTCCTCCTCCCTTCAGAATATGAGCCTATAACAACATGGATCTTGAATGCTGTCTCATTCACTCTCCTGTTCAACTTATTTTAAGCAGATATCCTACCAAAATGTGGTCAGAATTATTTGTTGAATGAATTAACTGGACATTGGTTCTCAGTTTTTATTGCTAACTAAGACATAAGTATTAAATATCAAAATCATTAGATCATGTTGTTCTTTTTGTCTTAGGATTAAGGCTTGAAATCCAGTGTTTGGGTTGTGACATAAGACTATACTTAAATCTTGATAAGTTTGTTGTGAAATCCAGTGTTTGGGTGGTTCAGTGGTTAAGCGTCTGTCTTCGGCTCAGGGCGTGATCCTAGTCCGGGGATCGAGTCCCCACATAAGGCTCCCTGCGGGGAGCCTGCTTCTCCTTCTGCCTATGTCTCTTTGTCTCTCATGAATAAATAAATAAATAAATAAATAAATAAATAAATAAATAAATAAAATCTTAAAAAAAAAAAAAAAGACCATACTTCAGGATTCCTGAGAAGATTCACTACAACAAAAACATACATCATAAATTATTTTTTACATTAAAATAAATATGTACATTATTGTTTCACATAGATTAAAATCTGACATTATGCATGCAATAATCTACAAAATAATAAAAGCTAAGACTCAGTACTTGGTAGCCTTTCTGTTATCTTTATCCCAACTACTATAAATTCTCCAGAGTTATCAGAGTTTGCAGATAGACTCCAAAGCTATAAAATGCCAGAGTTTTCATAGGAAATAAGCCCCAAGACTCATAATATCCTTCCAAGATGGTGCTGAAACTAAAGCAAGATGCTTTGAAGCCATCATTTTTGCTTAGAGTTTTGGTCTGTCAAGTTGACTTCAAACATATTTTAATTGTACTGTGTTAGCCCTAGTATCTGGTGTCTGTTTCATTAACAACACGGCCACTGTAGTAGTCTCTGCATTCAATAGTCACAAGTATAGTAAAGAATTAATGTAATATTGTAATAATCCAGATACCAGAAATAAAAAAACAAAAAAAATCTGGAGGGAATTGCTCACAATTTTTCAAGGATTAGTTAAGAAATAATCACAAACTATCTTTTTTTTTTTTTTTAAATTCTTTATTTATTTATGATAGTCACACAGAGAGAGAGAGAGAGAGAGAGAGAAGCAGAGACATAGGCAGAGGGAGAAGCAGGCTCCATACACTGGGAGCCCGACGTGGGATTCGATCCCGGGTCTCCAGGATCGCGCCCTGGGCCAAAGGCAGGCACCAAACCGCTGCGCCACCCAGGGATCCCACAAACTAACTTTAGTTAGTTTTATACTATTATACTTTAGATGGTAATGATAATAAACAAAGTTAAGCTAATAATGATTTAATCTGTACAAAAGAAAAATTTGATCTACAAATCTTTAAAAATTTAATCTGATAAAATTATTGAGTAGAGAAAGTTTATTATTAAAATTGGTTATCATTTGGAATGGCTTGCAAAATTGTGAATGTACTAAATTCCACTAAACCATACTTTTAACAATTGTTAAAAGTTAACAAATTTCACCACTATTTTAAGTACTATATTAAGCAAAACAAAGTAAATAGTACAAAATCAGGGCACCTGAGTGGCTTAGTGATTGAGCATCTGCCTTCAGCTCAGGTCATGATCCTGGGGTACTGGAATCGAGTCCTGCATCAGGCTCGCCCACCTCCCCTTCCACCACCCCTCGTTCGTTTCCCAGAGTTAGGAGTCTTCATGTTCTGTCTCCCTTTCTGATAAGGAAAAGATATTTCTAAAATAAATTTGGTTGTTTTATTTCCATGCTTGCTTTGAAGGACTTTTTTTTTTTTAAGATTTATTTATTTATTTTAGAAAGAGAACATACAAGTGGAGGGCAGAGGGAGAGAATCTCAAGCAGACTCCACTGTAAGTGCAGAGCCTGATATGGGGCCCGATCTCACCACACCGAGATCAAGACCTGAGCTGAAACCAAGACGTTTTAACGGACTGAGCCACCCAGATGTCCCTGCAAGAGCTTCTATTAATGTAGAATAAAAATCAGTGGTATTGAGAGTAAGAGGAAAAGGAGGCAAATGTTCTTTATTTTCCCTTCCCATATTTGCTTCTCCTTAACCTGCCATCCTCTTCATCATCACCACCCTAAAGAATTAACAGAAACAAAATAATCAGAATAAATGAGGAGTCCAGTTCCATTCTAGATGATAGTACCACTGAACTATCTAGATGAGAGTACCACTGAATTGTATTTGAGTTTTCTATTTCTTTTTTCTTCTGATGTCTCCTGTCTTGGATATGTATCCAGAAACCCCAGAGTTTCACACTCGGGGATGGGGCATCTGGCTGGCTCAGTTGGAAGAACCCAGTGACTCTTTATCTCTGGATAGTGAATTCGAGCCCTATGTCATAAATAAAACTTAAAAAAAAAAAAAAAAAAAAAAGAACTGCACATTGGAGCCCAACAGAGTTTCAAGGGAAGATCTTAACTCCTCATCCAAGGAAATAAAAAGAGAATCTTCACTGGTAAAAGAGTAGGAGAAATGCTCTGGTATTTTTTTTCCCATTCTCTCCCTTGGCCATGAGGGCAAGAAAGGTGTGGAAATATGCAGCAATGCATGTAACTAAAACCCAGTGTTCTAGTAAAGGGACCAAGAAAGGTAGACTCTAGAAACTGGATGTGTTGCAGAGCTGGAGAATGGGAAGGAGTTCAAGAAAGGAACCTAATAGATTTGTGCATGAACTCCTAGACTTTATCTGGAGCTGCACATGCATGGATCTGACCATTAGCAGAATATTAGGCTTTGAGAAATGACCTACAGGGTAAACAACTGCCCACATTACAGACTGTTATTGGAAACAGAAGGGGTAGCATTTCCTAACTGATTTTTTTAAAGTTTTTATTTAAGGAGTACATGGCTGGCTCAGTCAGTGGAGCCTACAACTCTTGGTCTAGGGGTTGTGAGTTTGAGCCCTACAACTGGGTGTAGAGATACCTTAAAATTTTTTAAGTTTTTATTTAAATTCTAGTTAGTTAACACACAGTGTATCTTTCAGGTGACAATAGAGTGATTCAACACTTCCATATAACACCCAGTGCTCATCACAAGTGCCCTCCTTAATCCCCAACACCTATTTCTACTATCCCCCCATCCACCCCTCTGGTAACCATCAGTTTGTTTTCTATGGTTAAGAGTCTGTTTCTTGGGCTGCCTCTCTTTCCTAACTAATTTAGTGAGCCAGAACTATCCGATATGAGAATCAAAGAGACTATAAAGAAAGAACACTACAGATCCATTTCCTTCATGAAAAAATAGAGAACAGAAAAATAACATAGAAAAGCAATGAAAAAGTTGCTCTATAAGTACCTTAGCAAAATTGACAAACCTTCAGCTAGACTGACTAATAAAAAGAGAGAAGACTCAAATTAAAATTAGAAATGGAAAGTGAGGACATTACCACTGACCTTACAGAATAAAAAGGATTGAAATTAAATACTATGAATGATTATATGCTAATAAATAAGATAATCTGGATGAATGAATAAATTCTTAAAAACATACAAACTATCAACAGAGACCAGAACAAATAGAAAATATAAACACACCTATTATGAGCAAAGAGATTAAATCATTAATCAAAAATTTCCACCAAGGGAAAGGCCAGGAACAACAGAAGGTTTTACTGGGAAACTTTATCAAACATTCAAAGACTTAATACCAATCCTTCTTAAACTCATCCACAATAACATAGAGGAGGAAAAGCCTAGCTGATTTATTATATGAAGACTGTAGTACTCTGACCCCCAAACCAGACAAAGACATCATAAGAAAACTACAGATCAATATCCTTTATGCATATGGATCCAAAAATTCTCAACAAAATACTAACAAACTGAATCCAGTAGCACATTAAAAGGATTACACACCAGGAGAAGTAGGATTAAGCTCAGGAATATAAAGTTGGTTTAACATGTGAAAATCAATTTATAAAACACACCATATTAATAGAATGAAGGAATAAAAGCACCTGAACATCTCAATAGATGTAGTAAAAGCATTTGGCAAAATTCTTTTCATAATAAAAAACACAAATAGAAATTAAAAGGAAATTCTTCAACCTTATAAAGTTCATCTACAAAAAAAAATTACACAACTATCATTATACCTGATGGTGAAACACTGTATGTTTTCTCCCTAATATCAGGAACAAGAAAAGGATATCCATTCTCACTACTTCTGTAAACATCGTATGAAAGGTTTTAGCCAGCACCATTTGGCAATTTTAAAAAGTGTCTATTTTTATTCAAAGATAACATGATTTTACATACAGACAATCAGTTTAAAAATCTACAAAACAGATGATTCCCAGAGGGGAGGTGGGTTGGAAATGAGTGAAATAGGTGAAGGGGGTTAAGAGTACATTTATGAATGATGAGCACCGAGTAATGTATAGCATTGTTGAATCACTATATGGTACACCAGAAACTGACATAAAATTGTATGTTAACCATCTGGGATTTTTTTTTTAAAGATTTATTTATTTGGGAGAGAGTGAGTGAGGGGAAGAGGCAGAGGAAGAAAATCCTTAAGCAGACTCCCCACTGAACATGGAACTCAACATGGCACTAAATCCCAGGACCCATAAAATCATGACCAGAGCTGAAACAAAGAATCCAATGCCCAGTTGACTGAGCCACTCAGATACCCCTATCCTGGGAATTAAAAAAAAATTACCAAATAACCATTGGAGCTCATAAATGATGTCAGTAAAGTTTCAGGATTCAAGATACACAAATCAGTTGTATCTCTGTACACTAGCCATGAGCAATCCAAAAATGGAATTATGAAAACAACTCCATTCACAGTATCATGAAAATAAATATAATACTTAGGAAGAAATTTTATCAAGAGAATGGAAGAGGAGCACAAGTCTTGTATACTAAACCAACAAAATATTATTGAATTAATTTAAAAAATATATGGAAGACATCTGTGTTCATAGATTGGAAGACTTAATATTTTTGATACAGCAATACACCTCAAATTGATCTACAGATTTGGTGTAATCGGGATGCCTGGGTGGCTCAGTGGTTGAGCATCTGCCTTTGGCTCAGGGCATGATCCTGGGATCCAGGATCAAGTCCTACATTGGGCTCCCTGCTAGGAGCCTGCTTCTCCCTCTGCCTATGTCTCTGCCTCTCTCTGTGTGTCTGTCATGAATAAATAAATAAATAAATCATTTAAATATTTTTGGTGTAATCTTTTAAAATCCCAATAACTTTAAAAAAAAAAAAAGAAATGGAAAAGCTGATCCTCAGATTCATATAGAAATATAAGGGGCCCCAACCAACCATAATAGTAGTGAAAAAGAAATGCAAAGTTGCAAGACAAACTTCCTTATTTCAAAACTTACTACAAAGTTACAGTTATCAAAACATTGTGGTACTGGCATAAGGTAAACGTATAAACCAATGGAATAAAACTGAGAGTCCAGAATAAACCCAAAATCTATGGCCAATTGATTTTTGACAAGAGTTCCAAGACCATTCAACAGGGAGAAAATAGTCTTGTCAACAAATTGTGCTGGGGATAATTGTCTAACTACATGGAAAAGAATGAAATTGGACTTGAATCTCACTCCATAAGCAAAAATTAAGTCAAAATAGGCCACTGAAGCATGAGTCTCTTTTACAAGAAAATATAAGAGTAAATCTTTATGACTTGAGATTTAGCAGTGAATCTAAATTCTTAGATTTAACACCAAAAGCATAAATATGTTACAACTCAACAACAAAAAGATAATTAAAAAATAGACTTGGGTGCCTATGTGGCTCAGTCGGTTAAGCATCTGCATTCAGCTCAGCTCATGATCTCAGGGTCCTGGGATTGAGCCCCACACTGGGCTCCTTACCCAGCATGAGTCTGCTTCTCCATCTCCCTTTGCCCTCCCCCCACTCATGCACTCTTTCTCTCTCAAATAAAAGAATAACATCGTTTTAAAAATAGGCAAAGGACTTGGATGAGATTTCTTCAAAGAATACATACAACTGGCAACAAATACAAAACAAAAAAAACCTCAACATCATTAGTCATCAGGGAAATTTAAATCAGAGCCACAATAAGATACCACTTCACATCCACTAGGATGGATGACTAGAATCAAAAAAGCAGAAAATATCGGGATCCCTGGGTGGCGCAGCGGTTTGGCGCCTGCCTTTGGCCCAGGGCGCGATCCTGGAGACCCGGGATCGAATCCCACATCGGGCTCCCGGTGCATGGAGCCTGCTTCTCCCTCTGCCTGTGTCTCTGCGCCTCTCTCTCTCTCTCTGTGACTATCATAAATAAATAAAATTAAAAAAAAAAAAAGCAGAAAATAACAATTGTTGGCAAAGATATGAAAAAATTAGAACTCTTGTTCTTTGTTGATGGGAAGATAAAATGTTTTAGCCATCTGTGGAAAACTGTCAGTTTTTCAAAAGTTAAATATATAGTAACCATATGACCCAGAGATTTTAATCCTAGGTGTATATATCTAGGAAAAATAAAAACATGTTCCCATAAAACTTATAAACAAATGGTAATCAGCAGTATTATTCACCATGCTAAAGAAGTATAACTCATCCCCAAGTTTATCAATTGGTGAATGGACAAATAGGTGATAGATGTGTACACAGTGAAATTAGGTAAGGATACATAATCTCTCTGTATTATTTCCTGCCGTTGCATGTGTGTCTACAATTATATTAAAATAAATTATTAAATTAAATAAGTCAGTCATTTCTATGTATCAGGAATGGATAATTAAAAATTAAAAATTTTAAAACAATATCATTCATGGTAGCTCCATAAAACATTTATGCATAAGTCTAATAAAGCATATTTAGAATCTGTATGCTTAAAACTACAAATGCTACAATTTTAGTATACGTTCTGCCAAAGCGAGCACTACAAATGCTACAAAAAAAAAAAAAAAAACCCAAGGCCAAAACAAATAAGATATATATTTTGCTTATGGATTAGAAGATTTATTATATATAAGACATCAATTTATATGTTCTTCCTTAATTGATGTATATGTTTAACAGAATTCTAGTCAATATCCATCCCATTAGGACTTTTTGTAGATATGAAAAGACAATTATAACTAGTACTGAGGAAAATCTAAATAATTGTGGGTTTTTTAAGATTACATTTATTTATTTGAGAGAGAGATAGAGATAGCGGCAGAGATAGTGAGAGAGAGCACAGGCAGGGTGGAAAAAGAGAAGCAGACTCCTCGCTGAGCAAGGAGCCCCCCAAGCAGGACTCAATCCCAGGACCCTGGGATCATCACCTGAGCCAAAGGCAGATACTAAATCGACTGAGCCACCTAGGTGCCCCCTAAATTATTGTTTTAAGAATATAGCTGAAAGAGTCACACAATCCAATTTTAAGACTTACTATCATGCTACAGTTATCAAGGTAGTGTGGTATTGGTGAAGAGACAGACATTTTCAATAGAAAATATAGAGTCCAGTAAGAGAACAACATCAAATATATCTAACTGATTTTTTTTATAATGGCACAAAGGAAATTCGGAGAGAAAGAATATTTTCAAAGCAATGTTCTGAAGCCATTGAACGTGCCAACACAGAAAAATGAAACTCAATCTAAACCTCAAAAATTAGCTCAAAAGAGGTCATATATCTAAATATAAAACATAAAACCATAAAAATGAGAAGAAACACAGGAGACAACCTTCATGACCTAAGATTAGGTAAGGAGGTATTAGATATTACACCAAAAGCGCAATACACAAAAGTAAATTAATGGACCTCATCAAAATGTAAGACTTCAACTCTCTGAAACATACTACTAGGACAATGAAAAGCTACTAACTGGAACAAAAATATTTGCAAATCACATATATAACAAAGGATTTGCATCTAGAATTCACAAATACTCTCAAAACTCAAGAATAAAAACAACATCCCATCCCCAAAATATGCAAAAATGTGAACATTTTGTCAAATAGTTGCGTGATGGCAAAGAAGCATGCAAGAAGATGTTCAACACCATTAGTCATTAAGGAAATGCAAAATAAATTTGTAATAAGATATCACTACACACATACCAGAATGACTTTTTAAAAAATGACCAAACCAAGTGTAGACAATAATGCTGATTAATTGAAACTCTTATACGTTGCCCATGGCAAGGCAAAATGGTACAACCACTCTGAAAAACAGTTTGGCAGTGTCTTAAAAACAAGATATACAGAAATTACACTCCTGGGCATTTATCCCAGAGGAATGAAAACATACCCACACAAAAACCTAGACATAAATATCCCTAATGAAATACTAAAAAACCTTAAATAGGGGATCCCTGGGTGGCTCAGTGGTTTAGTGCCTGCCTTCGGCCCAGGGTGTGATCCTGGAGACCCAGGATGGAGTCCCATGTCAGGTTCCCTGCATGGAGCCTGCTTCTCCCTCTGCCTGTGTCTCTGCCTCTCTCTCTCTCTCTCTCTCTCTGTGTGTCTCTCATGAATAAATAAATAAAATCTTTTAAAAAACCCTTAAATAATATACATGTTTGCATTATATTGCTACTGAATGGTGCAACTATAGACTTACATATTCAACTGCCTGCTATGCATCTCTTGGGTATCCTATGAGCATCTCAACCTCAATTTGATCCAGTATGGCAAAATATCCCAAATTCGACTCACTGTCCTCTCCCTAAAACCCCTTTATGATATTTTTCCTTGATTACTGGCACCATGACACTCTGTTCAAGCAAAAAATCTTACTAGTCATCTTCCACTCCTTTAAATCACTCATCAATCATCCCAATCATCCCATATTTTTTTACCTCCTTAATTACTCTCAAATCTGTACACCATTCTCTATTTTTACTACCATCTCTTTATTTCATTGTGTACTCCTATCACTGCATCATCCTAACCTAGCCCCTTTACCTTCTCTCATCTTTCCCCAATTCACACACCCCCTCAGTCTATTATTCACTCTGCTGGCAGACTAATTTTTAGACAATTCAATTTCAATCATGTAACTCTCTAACTCAAATTCCTTCTAGCTTCTAGCTTCTTTGAAATTCTAAAATAAATTCAGACTCCATAGCTTGACCTAGATAGACCTTATCATCCTGTTTCTTGCTTCTGTACTTTTAGACTGCTTTTTACTTTGGCTGGATTGTAACTCCCCAATTTTATTTTAGCTCACTTATTATCATCTCAGGGTTTTGTGTTTTTTTTTTTTTTTGAAGATTTTATTTATTTATTCATGAGAGAGGCAGAGACCTAGCAAACTCCATGCAGGGAGCCCAATGCAGGACTCAATCCTAGGACCACAGGATCACGCCCTGAGCCAAAGACAGACACAACCACTGAGCCACCCAGGCGTCCCAGTTATCTTAGATTTTGCCTCTCAGGGAAATTCTTTTTAAGTGCCAGTCTCCAAACACCCTTATATACATCTTCATCTGCCAGCACTTGAACTAGCTGCTTTCTGTTTTATTTACCAATATGTCCTGATAGACTAGATTCTCTGAAATCAGGGCCATTTTTTGCTCTTACTTTATACACCCAAAACCTGACACCTAAAGGGTTCCCTATACATGTTTATTAAATTAATGAGGAAAGGGATCTCCCTTTCTTTCCTTCTTTCTTCCATTCCTATCTATGGAGGACAATTCATAGTCTGATAAAAGTGCCAGGCATGTGAAAATAATTATAAATCAACTTAATAAGTGCTAAAAGAGGAGGAATTAGTAGTTTTATAGAAGTTATTGACATGTTTTCTATGTAAAACTTAGAACTGAGCTTTCCTTTTTTAAAAGAACTTTCAACATAATTTCCTACAAGAGGAAACTTAGGAAGAAATCAGTTGAAATCAGAAGATGTTCCTTACCAGCTTTTGCTTGTAGATGTATATAGAACAAAGTTAGACTTTCTGTCTTCTTTCTTCTTTCTCATAAGCAAAGGCAGTAGTAATTTATTTTAAACATGGGTATTACTAGTTCCTATAATTTTTCAGTCTTCATTACTATTACTATCACATCAGTCATTGTTGCTAAACTTAGAGGCAAATCTCCAAAAGCTACATTTTAAAACTTTACATTTCCATTTTGATAATCCACTTTCAACACTGGAGTTTACTCACAATCCCACTGTGTTCTTATTTGACTTGGGAAGAGTTCTTTGGGGGCGCCAAGGCACAGACTCAACTCCCACGTGGTAAAATTTATGGAGATCCTATAGTGTGCAATGTGATACATAATCCACACACAAAACACCTATGCAGTATGAGTTATTATCCCCACTAAACAGATAAGAAAAATGGAGCCAAAATAGATAAACTGGCTTACTCCAGCAAGACCTTAGCGGTAGTCAAATGGCACACTAGGATCCAAACCAAGATCATGGAATTCCAATGCCAGCACTTTCTCCACTTGATCACGCTTTTTGTGCATTATCAGTGCATCAGATCATGGAATGTAATAGCTAATGTATTTGCACTATTAAAATCTTTTACCATAAAATAACTCAAAGAGTGCCCCTTATTGATAATTGAGTAAATTTCATTCTGGGTATAAAATGTTGTTAAACCTCCCCTCAATAAGGCAATGACCATTTTTCATAGCCTCATCAAGAGTATTGGCATTTATCTTAACATGTTCAATGGGTCTATTTGATTGGATTTTTGTATTTATGAATGTGTAATAAAAATACAAATTATCAAAATATAAATATCACGGCAATAAAAATCTGTTGGCTTATAGGAAAGAGGCCTGATGGGGCACCAGGGTGGCTCAGTAGGTTAAGCATCTTCTTTCGTCTCGGATCATAATCTTGGGGTTCTGGAAATGAGTCTTGCATTGGGCTTCCTGCTCAGTAGGGAGTCTGTTCTCCCTCCTCCTCTGCCTCTCCTCCTACTCATTCTCTCTCTTTCTCTCTGCCTCTCAAATAAATAAAATCTTAGGGACACCTGGGTGGCTCAGTGGTTGAGCATCAGCCTTTGGCTCAGGTCATGGTGCCGGGGTCCTGGGATTGAGTCCCACATCAGGCTCCCTATGGGGAGCCTGCTTCTCCCTCTGCCTATGTCTTTGTCTCTCTCTGTGTGTCTCATGAATAAATAAATAAAATCTTATAAATAAATAAATAAATAAATAAATAAATAAATAAATAAATAAAATCTTAAAAAAAAAACTCAAGAGGCTTGACTTGTACCCTTATATTGATCAAAAACATACTAGCAGGAAAAGGCTTACTTTTCGTTAATGTTGAAATTTATCTCAGTAATTGAAAGTTTTTTCTGTAAGCTGTCAGCATTTATTCTAACTGTGAGTCACAACTGAAATCTTTGTAACAAATAGAGGAGACACTGTCTAAATTGAGAGAGGATAGAGGGATAGAAATGGGATGAAAAATTAGATATATTAGATCAAACAGAAGAAGGTATATTTTATTCCATATTTTGAATGGCTATAACAGACTTATTCCCTTTGTGATCCTTTGGTTTCTTTTATTTCTTCCCAGTATTCAATCACATTTTCAATACAAATTATCGTATTATTTTGCAGAAACACTTTGTGTTCCTTGGTGGATTTATTCAGCTAATTAATGTTTTAAAAAGAATTACTGAAAGCAAATATTGCAAGAAATGATTTCTAAACTGAAATTTATACACTTGAAAGCTGATTCCTACAAAAATGATTTGGCTCTATAAAAAAAGAAGCAATCCATCAGCTCCACAGACCCAGACATGGGCCTGAAAGGATTTCTTTTTCATAGGAAATTACTGCTATGACTGATTCTTGTTAACCCTAGGGAGAAAAAAAATCCAAAGGCAAGGCCTAATCAGAGACTGAAACAGAATGTTCTATTGTGTGAAATAATTATCTTTGTGTAGTAGTTGAAAGACAAATTAAATGTGTTAGAATCAAGTGAAATAGTCATTTTCCCTCTTGCTTCACCAGGCTACCTCATTTTAACTGAATTACTACTAGGTGCTTTTGCCCCTTAATTCCTTGCACCCTGATAATTAAATATATATCCCATATTTAGATTTTATTCACACTTACAGTGGAAGGCTGTCTACTGGTGAGAATTAATGTGGCCTGTCCTAGTAACCTGGCTGTATTCTCCACTTCAAACATTCCATAAAACCATCATCCCACACTACTAAGCACCGTGTCAGACACAACTCCCTGCCATGCACTCCTCTCATAGGTGGCTATTTCCCACCACAGGTGGAGCAGCTATCAGCCCCACCCTCCCAGAAGGCTCTTGCCAGCACAGGCAACAGGGTGGCAACAACATGAGAATCTTAGGTCTAGTAGTTTTTTGTACTGGTTTGTATTTAGTTGTGTTCCTACGGGTGTATGATGGCGAGGTAGCCCAAATTATATCTTTCAAGTGAAAGTACAGAGGCTCAAAACATTCCTGAATGCTAAGCCTTCTGTGCTTTTTTCTGATTTCCCAAATTCACCAGATACGCAGAGAGTATTTTTGAATGTCACAAATCCTTTTCCTCTATCTTCAACAGGAAGTGTTTATTACATAATGAAACAGTGAACTGAAATCAACACCTTTGGAGATATTTTTAAATGCTAACTCATGACTCAGTGGGTTTTCTATAGTTCAAGTAAACCATGCATTTAATCAGCAGTAAAGCATTACCTGAAGTGTTTTGTTTGTCCTAACACTTAGATTGTCAAGCTAATATTCTGTAACATAAAAATGATTATAGACAGGTTTTGTGTGCTTATGCTGAATTGACATGTTTTTCATCTGTGCTTAAAATTAATACATCTAATGAAATCAGGTTCTTCTGCCGTACAATATTCACGGCACAATGTAATGTTCAGAAGCCATCTTCTCAAATGCCTATCATTTAGATTTAGTCTTCTTCATGAAATGAGTAGCTAGTGATCCCACTGTTCTTTTTTTATACTGGTGAAATCAACATTTTCTCATTTTACCTCCTGAATACAACTGTGATTAGACTTTTGAAAGATATTTGCTTACAAAAAACAAATGAATTCATTTTCCTCTCAATCATAAGTCAAATCCTCCTGGGAATCTTGCACTTTTTCCACTCTTCTATTCTTTATTCAACATTTTAGAGAGAATTACTTTTGATATCATAATGTCTGTGCTTAGTGATGGTTGGTTTAAAACACGCACACACGACTTCTGATCAGAGTCTTCTGTGAAACAGAATTCCAAGTTGTTCAGCCACTGACTTACTTGAGGGTATTTATTTTATACTGATTCCCATGTTCCTACCAGAAACCTGTTTATTTCTTTTTCATAGGATTTCTTTTTCTATATAAACTCTCGGAATAATATGCTGGAAGCTGAAGGTGGCCCCTTAAAGCTAGCCCTTTCTTCTCCTTGGACAGTCATACAGGCAGCGGCAGGCCCCGTGCTGATTTCAGAGGTCCCTGCGGTAGCTAGAGCCACTGCCATTATGTTTTATATTCTCCCTTACATGCTTAGTTCATGTAGACACCACGCTTTCTTTCCCCTGCAATCATGCACCGATTTTGCATGGTTTCTTTTGAGACTTGTAACAGTTTTTCTCCCCAGAAGGATTATTCTTACAGAAATATATACTGTGGGTTTGGTTTTTCATTAGTAGTTCTCTAACCTATATAGGTTACAGGCAGTCATCCACTGCAATACTTAAATACTTTAGATTTTACAGCCCTCATACATGGGTGTAAGATTCCTGCCCTAAGAATTTATTGCTACTTATTGTACCCAGAAACAAAAAAATAACTCTACCTGGTGGAACTCAATACTAGATCTACTAGATCTACTTTTTAAGTATGTTTTATTTAAAAGAACAAAATGTGTGATGTCAAAAATACTACATTGAGAAAATAAGTAGATTAACTATCTTGCAAAAAAATTAAACCTCATTCTTTCTTTCTTTTAAAATTTCTTTCCATTGAAATTTTCCATTGGGGCGAATTTTATTCTTATTTCTCGGCATTAGTGAGAAACAGAATTGTTTATTTTTATCAAATAAATTTTAAAACCTAAAAGTAATGTGTGGGGGATCCTAGGTGGCTCAGCGGTTTAGTGCCTGCCTGCAGCCCAGGGCGTGATCCTGGAGACCTGGAATTGAATCCCACATCAGGCTCCCTGCATGGAGCCTGCTTCTCTCTCTGCCTGTGTCTCTGCCTCTCTCTCTTCGTGTCTCTCATGAATAAATAAATAAAATATTATTAAAAAAATAAATAAAAGTAATGTGTATAGCCTATAAACATAGCATTTATGTCATTTGGTTGTAATTTTATTTTTACTTTTGTTTTTTATCTTTATTTGTGAGCAATATTCAAATTTGCAAAGTGCTCCCAAAGACACTTATTATGGTAGCAGTGTCACATTTTGTCCTAAATACTTTGCTCCTGAAAGAATTTTGTTATTCAAAATATCTGCACATATAAAATAGTCAATATGAAACATGTAACAATACATAGTGCATGTATTTCATTCCAACATGAAAAATGCATTGCAACATTGAAAGTATTTATAGTACAAAATGGTTCCATGTTCTCAAATATTTTGGCCATGACTGTAGTTAGCATATTCCTTAAGAAAATTCTGATAAGGGATCCCTGGGTGGTGCAGTGGTTTGGCGCCTGCCTTTGGCCCAGGGCGTGATCCTGGGGGTCCAGGATCGAATCCCACATCGGGCTCCCGGTGCATGGAGCCTGCTTCTCCCTCTGCCTGTGTCTCTGCCTCTCTCTCTCTCTCTCTCTCTCTCTCTGTGACTATCATAAATAAATAAAAAACATTTTAAAAAAAAAGAAGAAAAAAAAGAAAATTCTGATAACCTTAAGCCGATATGATCCTCCTCTATGCTCTGACTTCCTCCACACCCTAGATAAGCATGACAAACTAAAGATCACTCTAATTTTATATGCTTTTATTAAACATACAGCAATTATATCATCTAATTTAAAATTTGGGATATTAAAATAAAAATAGTTCTGAATCAGTTTCATTTCATAAGCAAAATGTTATATGATTTTCTAATTTTATTTAGATTTGAATAAAGTGTTAAAGTATTAAATTTATATGTAGTTTATTTTATGTATAACCTTTTCTCCTTATATTTCATGTTCTTTCCCTTCCTCTTTTCCATTTATATTTGTATTTTATTTATCTCCTTGTGACATTTCCTTTAAGCCACCTGGAATCCTTTCTGAAATGAAGGATAGTATGAATCAGTTCATTAAAGTACATTTTGCGTAAATAATCACTTTTCCCATAGAAAAGTAATAAAGTTATTAACTGTAAAGTAATATTGTAATAAACTTATGAACTACAGAACAATGTATGCAATAAAATTAGTCACCATTTTAGTAGGAATTTATGCATATATTTTATAAGTTGAAGTGCTTTCCTTTATTTTTTTTAAGATTTATTTATTTGTTCATTCAGAGAGAGCAAAGAGAGAGGCAGAGACACAGGCAGAGGGAGAAGCAGGCTCCATGCAGGGAGCCTGATGTGGGACTCAATCCTGAGACTCCAGGATCACACCCCTGGCTGCAGGCGGCGCTAAACCGCTGCACCACCGGGGCTGCCCAAAGTGCCTTCCTTTAGAAAGCGCTAATTGTCCAGGCTCTGGCCATGCAGTGACAACCTTCACCGAAACTAAAATCCAGGATTGTGACAAGGAAGCTTGACCCAATACTAATTGCATACAATATTCCATTCCAGCTCTCCTCACGTGAAACATAAGTTATAGACACTCTATTTCTGAATCCTGCCATGGCAAGCAAGCAGGCAAGAAACCCACTCTGCAGAGCGTATGCTTTTTTCTCTCTTTGGTGGAGGACAGCAGTCTCCGCCAAATGGCCAAATGACCAAATGACCTCTGAGTCATGGCTCAGAAGAATCAATAGAGCTACCAAGAACAAGCAGCAGCCAAGCCCTTTTGAGCTGACAATAGCATTTGGCCATCAAATAAAAGATATATCCTGAGCACAAGTGAAGAAGAGAAACTATTCAAAAGTTACCAAACCTTTTAAGCACGCCACATGTTTCATAGGGAGATTTTTAAATTTACTTATCTATAAATAAAAATTTTTAACTGAGGATCCGCATCTTTCTAAAACAAAAATATAAAGACCTTGTTTCAGAAACAGGTAGTCATAGAAAAGGTAGAATTTATTTCGTACACAAGTTGAAGGTTGTTGAAATCTTCCTGACAATACCAGTTTGGCAGAACAGTAAGTCTGTAAGGAAATATGCTTTTTAAAAAAATAATTAGTATTCATAAAAAATAATAATTAGTATTCATGATGAGGTTTCTATAAAAAAAAAGAAAAGAATCTGGGCTAAATTGATGAAAGTGTGATCTATCAAGGCTTATATTGTTGACACAATTTGGACTCTTCCTTGAGAAAATGCAATAACTAACATTAATTAATAATTCTATTTATTTGACAAGTCTTACCCTGAAAATATGTCTATTAGCTGAGTCCTAGGAAAAAGGCTAAGTTCTTTTTATGTTTTGACTTTTATTGTCAATTCATTGACAATAGATATCAAGTAGAAAAGAGAGGTCTCTGTTTCCATCAGTCTTATTATTTTGGATCTGTTTTCTACAAACAACAGCATTAGAGGACTTTGAAATAACTACGGCAATCACCTTAAACCAGTACTACATGGGTTACTGACATTTGAAACTTCCATTGCTTATAAAATCACGATCTTCAAAAGTAGTGGCTATTGGATCACTTGTCTCTAAACGCCATCACTAAAAACAATAAGCTAGATTCTCAACTCAAAAGTTCTTTTCTTCTTTTGAATCTCACAGAATGAAAATCTGACCCACTATGTAAATACTCACTTGTACATCTTTTAAAATGTACATTGGGTTGTATACAGTTTGTGCTTTGAGGCTTTTTTTTTTCTTTATCATGTCCAATAGAGATGTCTGAGAAGAGAAACTTAGCCCTTACCACACTACAATTTTCCAGGATGTCTGCCAAGTGAGTACTTAGGAGGATGGCCTGTAGGCTGGGAGGAGCGCGTTATCCTCTATCTGGGCACTAGACACAATCCAGGCGGCTCCCGGGAGGATAGGCTCTGTTATCTGATAGTTCTTTTCCATTTCTAACTAAATAGATGTCAAGAGTTTCCAAGGGGTTAATATTTCAATTTAGACCAATAAATATACTCCTTTAGCTTTCCTTGAATATAGCATGTCATATTTTAATTTTTAGTTTCTTATTCTCAGAAATGTGGATTCTATAATTGATTTCCCTAATTAAAAAAGAAAATGCACATTTTCAACCCTTCATTGAATCTAATTAACAACCTTCCAATGCCATTCCATCTGGGTTTATCAGAAAAAAGAATGGTTTTTCCCTTTGGAATTGATCACATATATAGCATGTTGGGAGCCTTGGAAATCTTATTTTGTCATAGTCATAGATGATGTTTTTAAGTCAGATGATGTTTTTAAGTAATGTTATCCTTTCTGCATTTTGTCTATTTAACTTCCCTCTGGTTGATGTCCTTTTTAAAAAGTCTTTTTACACAACTATTATTATATTTTATGATCCCAATCAAATATGCATGAACATCACAGTGACATTATGATTTAGGCCAAGGTTTATAACCATTACTGCAATAACTGAGAGAATTTTGAATACTGATGCCAAGACCTCATCACCAGAAGCCCTAACTTAATAAGTCCAGATTGGGACCCCAGCATCTCAATGTTTTTAGAAACTTTAAAATAATCTCCTTATTTAAAAAGCATTGGTGCAAATGCTCCAGGGAATTCTAATGTGCAGCCAAGGTTGAGAATCACTGGTTTAGGGCCTAAAAAGGAATTTGCATGCCTTCCTTTGGATTAGTGATTTTTTTTTTTTCTTGAGAGGGAGAAAGAGGTAGTGGGAGGGACCGGGGAGAGAGAGAGAGAGAGAATTTCTAGCAGACTCCACACCCAGTGTGGGGTCTGACACAGGACTTGATCTCATGACCTTGAGGTCATGACCTTAGCTGAAATCAAGAGTTAGACACTGGACCAACTGAGCCACCCAGATGCCGCTGGGTTAGTGATTTCTAAAAAACTGAGTGGACTGTTTGTGAAGCCTCACAAACTATTTCAAAAAATTTAATTTTTTAAAAAATCTTGTTTCAATGTTTAACAATTAGCTTTATAGAGAACGTCAAAACATATTCCCCACCCTTTGAAGTATCTGCTTCCTGCTCCTCATGAGTAATAGAGCTATTATGTAGCTAACTTATATTTCTTCTGCCCTTTATGTCCTAAATTTTGGGACTTTCACAACCCATTAACTACTAAATCAAAAGGTAGGGAAGAAAGGAGAAAATAAGGAGGAGAAAGAGAAGGGAACCAACACTTGTTAAACTTTGACCCACCAGGAGTCAGCAGTCATCTTTTTTGCTTCTTTTCATTAACCACCATTAAAAGTCCCTTTTATGGATGGTATTAAGTCCATCTTATGGATGAGAAAAGTGCTTCAGAATGAGGATACACTTTATCCAAGGATACATCACTAATAAATGTTGGAGGAAGGATTCTAACCCAAGATTCTCTGGCTCCTAATTCATGCAATTTCCACCAATTCCAAGGAAACATAAAAGACTTATTTTGTTATTCTTCATTGGCAATAGTGGATGGATAAAGAAAAAGAGAGGAAAGGGAGGTTTTTTTTAAGATTTTTATTTATTTATTCATGAGAGACACAGAAAGAGAGGTAGAGGGAGGCAGAGGGAGGAGAAGCAGGCTCCATGCAAGGAGCCTGATGTGGGACTTGACCCCAGAAATCCCGGATCACACCCTGAGCCAAAAGCAAATGCTCAACTGCTGAGCCACCCAGGAGTCCTAGAAATGGAGATTTGAAAGAATACTTCAGTTCAAGTTTTGTGGTTATTTAGGACTTAAAGCCATAGAATTTTCTTGCCACCATACACAATGACAACTTGATTTGCAATAATGCAAAAAGTAAACTACTAAAACACATTGCAAAGCTTGGGGTTGAGAGCCATTGTGTGTGTCTATGTCCAGATGGAGGGAAAGTGTCCCTCACATGACACTAAACCCACTGCAGTGGCTTCTCCATCAGTGCAGCTCCCTCTGACTCCGTTGCCTAACTGGAGGGCAATCTCAAAAAAACAGACATGGGAAATTGGGAAGAGCAGTATAGAAGAAAGGAAGATTCTTACATCCCATAGCTCAAATGCAATACCCAGATTAATCTGGTTAACTCGCTCTACCCTATGTTAGGCAAGTAAAGGCTCTTACTCATTCCCTACCCTCTTCCTCTAGACATATAGCTCTCACTTCCTCAGATTGAAGAAGAGTTTGGAGACACCATGACAGTGAGTGTGTGTGTGTGTGTGTGTGTGTGTGTGTGTGTGTGTGTAATAGAGACATGAGAGACCTCTATTAATCCTGAAATCTCATATTACCAGTGTATGAAGACAGAAACATTGGAAATCAAACTCTCATCTAGCAGGAAGAACTTGTTTAAGAACCTAGCTCCTTGGGATCCCTGGGTGGTACAGCGGTTTGGCGCCTGCCTTTGGCCCAGGGCGCGATCCTGGAGACCTGGGATCGAATCCCACGTCGGGCTCCCAGTGCATGGAGCCTGCTTCTCCCTCTGCCTGCTTCTCCCTCTGCCTGTGTCTCTGCCTCTCTTTCATGAATAAATACATTAAAAATCTTTAAAAAAAAAAAAAAAAAAGAACCTAGCTCCTTAAAAAAAAATTAAAAAAAAAAAAGAACCTAGCTCCTGGGGCAAGATCTTGGAACTGGAAGCCATGACAAGTCATGTAGGATCTTGGTCACCCCTTACAACCTAATGACAATTTATAATTACAAGCCAGATGATTTATATGATATCTTGGAGGAAAAGAATGAGAAATGAAAGTACAGGTATTACTAACATGTGTTTCCATGATTCAATTTAGAATACTGAAAACTTACTGTGTTGGGCAGTATAGAGGGTACCCTCAGGAATAGAACTGATTGAAATAAATCTTTGCTACAAGAAGCTCACTGTCTAACCGAAGTGATAAACATATAATAGGACATTTCAATCAAGATCCTTAAGCCCCACAACAGTGGTGAGGACTAAGTAATACAGTGAGCCTGAAAACGAGGATGGATCTGAAAACAGTCTTCATATTCTGCAGCTGGGTCTTGACAAGTGAGGCTGATTTCCCAGGTGGACACAAACACAAAACTAACCTACAGGTGAGAAATGTGTAAAGGAGTAGAAGAATGAAGCCACATAGAACTTTCAGAGAACAGAAAATAATTCTACCTGAGCCCATATTTGACCAGATAAAATTAAGCATATGACAGGCTACTGTCATATGCTTACTGTCTAGAACGGAATGAGTTCTAGAAGGAAACCAGAGGTCTTGAATTTAAGTTCTGGCCTTGACATTTTGTAGGTGCGTAAAACTCGACAAGCAAGTAGGCCTCTCAGGTTTTCCATTTCCTCTTCTGTAGAGACAATAGCATCCATGCAAACACTAGAAGTACACATAGGATACCCAACCCAACCTGGGGGAGTCGTGCCTTTTGGGGAAGTGAAGTGTGACACTAAGACCTAAAGGATGAGAAGGTGAGATAAAAGGTCCAGGCTGATACAAGGTGAGGTTTGGGTGTGAAAGATGGCACTTTGAACAATTACAAGTTTTATACAGCTGGAACATGAGGTATCGATAGTGAAATTAAGCCTGTAGGGGTATGATCATGGAAAACCATGAGCTGGAATTTCAGTGGATGGGCTGGGGATGAAGTAGCAAAGATTTTTTTTGTTTCTTTATGTTTTGCTGGGCTCTATTTTTGCTTTGATTTTAAAGCTGAGAAGTAACTGGATCAGATTAGCCCTTTAGAAAGATGCATTATGCTGCAGGTTGGGGAATTAATCAGAGGACAGTCAAGCTGGATTCCAACATACCAAGAGAGTAGTCTCAGTCAATCAGATGAGACGTGAAGGTGGGTTGACCTAAAGCAGTAGAAGTGGAATGAATACTCTGGTTTTTCTTCAGAGCACATGAATCTTTTGCCTTTTTCCCAGGGATCTGAGTTATGGCCACCTCTTCTCATTGTTTACTTTTCACATTGCAAAGGTTCCTATTCTTTGACCTGGCTCCTGTTTCTTGCTTTTACTTAATTCAACCTAGATTCATTTTTTAAATTTGTTCTGAATATCTTTTATAACAACATAGGAAATTATTGCAGTATTGTGAAGCTACAAAATATATTCAGAGATGTAAATGAGTGTCACCCTTGTGATGACAACCAAGAGAAAAATAGCATTTGTTCTCACTTGCAGGGTCTAATTGATTGGCTTGGAAAAGTTGTTCCCAAGGTGTGTAGACTTCAACAGCTACTGAGCAACTTTTACACCAAGCAACGTTTTCACATAACTAACTACTCCTTACCTTATTTGGAAAACTCATATATTGCATTTTTATTGCTTTGTAGGATGTATATCTTTATTCAATAAACACAAATGTTTTCAAACACTTGCTGCACCAGGATTACACTTGTGCTGGAAGAACAGGGTCATCAAGGTTATACCAAATTGCATGATGATGGATTATCCTAGACAGCAGTTCCCAAAATCTTTATACAGTATGTCACAAGCAGGTCAAAAGTCATTCTACTGGGCCCTCTATCTCCAGATGCTCACTCTTACTCTGGGCTATGTACCAGAAGAAGGCAAGAGATTTTACAGAGGTTTAGTAAGTCACATGAAAAGTCCTAAGAATACAGGCACCTAAATTACAACTGTAATATTGCCTAAGAACCTAGCAAACACACATCAAATCAAAAGCAGGCTAAGATATAAGTTAGCAGAACGGCAAATATTAAATGAGGTGGGTCTCTTCAGCAAAATGTGCAGACTGCCTTCAATTTGACTTATTATGTACAGAAAGCACAATGGTTATTTTGGCAAATGAAGAAATAGTGCTAAAACAATGTTTCTTTCATTTCTAAGAATTATTGTGCTTTCTGTGGTGTACTGCTTTATTGTGACATGGCATGATCTCTCCCTCCTAACAATTTCATATGATTTAAAGCTCTTCCATATCAAATTTTATGCCTTAATGTAATACAGAAACAAATCTTTAAAGTAAAAAGTACTAATTTGACACTTATTAATCTCATTTCACTTCAAAGCTAGGAAAATGTCACATTTTGAAACTATTTTGGCAATCTTCAATACACTAATTTTAATAGCAGCTGATAGTTGTACACAATAAATTTTTTAGACTCTTGAATTAATCCACATAATACCTTATGTAAATCTACTTAATCTCACAAAATGGGAAATAGGAAAAAAATTTTGTTCACTTCTAAGTGACACAGTATGTAAATTGCTGCTATCAATTGCTGTCAAAATTGCTTTTTTATCTCAATGTAGGAAGAAATAAGTTCCTACCTATATTCCTAAGCAACCAGAATGATAATTTGCATTATGTTAATAAGAATGAGTTAACATCTTAAAATAGATATTTAAACTAATTCTGTTTTTCTATCATCAAAATGAAACAGCATTAGAAAAGACTTTAATTTCATATCTTTATAATATTTTTATGCCAGAATTGAAAACATTAGATATTTTATAAAGACTATGTTAGTTTTGCCCAAAATGAAACAACCTGTGCTTTCAAATTACAGATTAAATGTCATTTTTAATTTTTTTATTACAATGACTCTATAAAGTCATCAAAGTGTTTGCTTATTTTATTTATGCATTACTAGCCTCCACTTCATTCATTTAAAGAAAAACAATTAAAGCATCACTTCAAAATGTGTAAGAAATCACTCATATTAAATATCTGATTTACAGCATGTTATATGACAGCCAAGAACTTAAATGTGCTTGTGCTTCCAAGAGTAAGAAATCTCATCTTCAAGTAACCATTGGGACAGTGATTCTAGGGATGCCTGGGTGGTTCAGCGGTTGAGCATCTGCCTTTGGCTCAGGGTGTGATCCCAGATTTAGGATCGAGTCCCACATCAGGCTGGATGGGGAGCCTGCTTCTCCCTCTGCCTGTGTCTCTCCCTCTCTCTCTCTGTCTCTCATGAGTAAATAAATAAAATCTTAAAAAAAAAAAAAAAAGGACAGTGATTCTAAAGAAATTGATCCCCCTATGCTATTCCCTAGGCCAATCAACCTCTCCTAAGCTTTATAACCTCCATGAATTGACCAAAAGCTTGTATTGACTGGACACTGTCCAGAAAACTAGAAAGGGCCTACATGGAGGGGAGTGCAGGTTAGGGGATGCTGACATTGCAAAGCAGTCAGGAGCATAGACCTGGAGTGATTACTACCTCCTGAACACCTGCCTTACCATTTGCTATATGTATGATCTGGAGCAAGTCACATAACTTTTCTAATCTTCAGTATCCTAATCCATCATTCAGAGGTAATACCTATACCTTCCTCCTAGGTTTATTGTGAAGACTCAATAAAATAATCCACACATCACACTTGATATAGTGCTTGGCACAAATTATAATTAGGTCAAGTAAGGGAGATGCTAATCAAACAAAAGGCATAAGACCCAAAAATCCCTTCTGGCTAGAAAGTTCTAAAAGCTCAGTTTTATCTCCCAGAGAACATTAATTCTGTAGTTAGAAAATGAGTAGAGCATGTTTTCCTTAATACAATATCTGAATATCTATATGCAAGTTAAAAGCGGAGTAGTGACCTAAACATGTATCTCTCCTTTGCTTTACGGAGAAGTAGAGTTGGTCTATTTTGAAAACATAGCAAATGAAGAGAGAAACTAGTTAAAACCTCAAAGAAGATTAACAGCAGAATTGCTCCCCTTATAATCTACAATTTAATTCACTGTTCTTTGGAGATATAATATGCAAATTCAACTGTAAAAGATAGTTAATAATCCAATAGTAGGAAACTTGTTCTAGGGAAATCTCTGTGGAAGGATTTGCCATATTATTCTATACAATCCCTGCCTTGGAGGTGAAGACAATAATGGTAAATAATTACAATTACTTATTGAGAAGGTGTGTGCTGGGAACTATGCTAAGCCCATGGTATATACTATCTAGTATAATTTTCACTAAAATTCTATATGAAGGCTCAGAAAAATTAAGTAATTTTCTTGCATTTGCACAGTTATGAAGAGGTAGAACTAAGATTCAAATCCAGGAGTGATGTATTCCAAAAATCCTGTCCTTTCACTATGCTACATAACTCAGTAATCACTGAACAAGTTTGATCTCACCCATAACAAGACACTGCCTATACATTCACCCTGGCTCCCAGGACCGAGGTTACATAATGGTGTCCCGGGGACCACCCATGTTGTCAGTTCAGAGCACATTTATTGCACTTATTTTAAGACTTTTTTTTCTTCTTATGATGGGAAAAACAATGGTATTAAGCAGAAGATTTGTCTTCATTTGCAAAACAGAAACATGGGAAATTTAGCCAACACCAGAAAATCAGCCAACTTCATTATTGTTACCCAAATTATGTTGCAACAGAAATGCTTTTTTTTTTTTTTTTAAGATTTTGTTATTTACCTGAGAGCAGGAGAGCACATAAGCAGGGGTAGCAGCAGAGGTAGAAGGAGAAGCAGGCTCCCCACTGAGCAAGGAGCCCGATGCGGGACTCAATCCCAGAACCCCAGGGTTATGCCCTGAGCCAGAGGCAGACGCTCAACCACTGACATCCCCAGAAATGCATTTCAGTGAAACAGCAATTCCAATTCCAAGCTTGATTTGGTCTCTCAAGTTTCTAATAATATGCTCACAGTACCAATTGTCTTCATTCCTTTTCTAATTTCCAACCACCTGCACTGCAACTACTCATCATCTCTCTTCATGTGCATTGCTCTAAGGCAAGGCTTGCTAAAGACTTTTGGACATTTTCACTGTTCACCTATAGGACCTGAGATAGTAACTTAGAGCAGATAGAGACCTGTTCTATGTTCAGTCTTTCTGTGTTGATCAGCAGTTATGTTTTTACTTCAGGATGACAGAGTGAGGCTGCCTAATTAAAATCACCTATTTCTAAGCTCATCTCAGCTCATTTACAAATAGGAGAGGTATGAATCTGATCAGCAATTGATATGAAGTGTCACTCAATTTACATTTTTTCTTATCGCATCAGGGCCAGCCCACATAATCTTTAGCTTATTTTCACTGCTCAACGTGTAGCTTCTTCTGAGGCATCAAGATTTTTGAAACTAAGTGGAAATATAATCCTAAAGCAGTAACTGAAATTTTATAACTTAGTGAACTTATTCCTGCATGTTTTATTTTTTCCTGCATATTTTAGAGATCCTCTTAAGCAGTAAGCCAAATTTTTGTGTAATAGCAACTGATAAAACTAAGCTATTATCAGTAAACATGTTAATGAATATACAGGTAAAAGTCCTATGAAGATTTACACAAGTACTCACGGAATTTTCTGTTTCATTCACCTCTCATTTATTTAACATCTATTTGTTGTACTTCTAATACATGCCAGGCATTGTACTTGGCATTGGATGTACAGAAATGAACAAAGCAGATGGTATGTCTGCCCTTCTACTGACCCCTGGTATAAATGATAAAGAGGAAAGAATACTATAAGTAAATTCCTTTATCATGTACAAAATGACAAAAACACTGAAAACTATAAAGATGGCATTTATGTGAACTTATTGCCAGAAAACTAGAAACAAACAAACAAAAAAACCAATGGGTCTTCATGCACCAGTATTTGTACCCATACAGCAAGGTTTAATAGAATTTTTTAATTTTAGAGTAGAAGACATGTCAAATGCAGTTTACATTTCTCAGCCAGTAATTATATTTTCTTACAAGTGGCTATTACATTTTTAGAGACAGACACAACAAATAATAAAAGGTTTTATTTGAGAGGAGAAACAAGCATGGTGCTTTTTTTTTTTTTAGATGAAAGGGGTATAATAAATTTATGAGACCTCACATACAGCTATAATATAATAAATTAGAAGGATTAATAGAATTGTGAGCTACAGTAACCTGCACTAGTAGAATGCCTATTTTATGGAGCTCGATAATACAGTTTATCATTGACTCCATGGGAATTCCCACAATATATTAGCTGTGGTGTAACAATAAAGCACACACAGTAAGGGGCATGTCCCTTTTGACACACATTCTCTTCCCACACTTATTTTACCAGGGAAACAACTCTGGTGCAGTTTAATTAAACTGCACTGCAATGAATTAGTCCAGGTCTTAGCCCTCTGACAGAGAGGGGCCTGGCAGTACCACAGGGGTTCGTCCCCTCATGATACCCGAGAGACTTCAGAAAACCTGGGAAAGAAAGTGTAGGGTCCCTCAGATGACAGTGTCACTGGGCAAGCCTAGAGCTGTCAATCAGTTCATGTAAGGAAGCCCTGATCCCTTTGGAGAAGTTTTTATATTTCCCCATTTGTTGACTAAGACAATCTTTTGAGAAGCATCTAAATGCCTTGGGAAGGTTATGTTCCATTTCCCTAGCTGGGGACAAGACTACCATTGCTCATTTTAAACAAAAATCACCTTGCTATTTTAAAGTCCACTGTGTATTCCTAGCTAGCTTTGGAAAGGCAAGCCAGAAAGTAATAACTGGAAATAAACTTAGGATGATGATGAGTTCAAATAAACTCTACTGGAAATCAGATATGAATAAAAACATTTTCGTTCAAAGTAAAAACTCTCCAGCTAAACATGATCTAGAATAGCCAAGATGGAAGTGTATTACAGGAGAAATGTTATTTCCCCAGAGTTTTGGATCAACAGTGTAGTAAGTTTACACCCCCCAATGACACAGAAAATCTTGCATTATTGATGAATATTCTTATTTTATCTGAACACTGTTTATTAATTCATGAGGGTGTTTTGGAATTGAAAGATAAAAATTTACAAAACAATTACATTTTTGATAACTGCTTCAAGCAAGATACATTGAATATTTAAGTGAACCAACACAAAGACCTCAAAAGAATTTATTAGACAATGGCAATTAGATCTCTAATAACTTGGCTCCGCTGGAATTACTGGGCTCCATTTAGATGCCAGACATGGCACCTTAGTGATGGGTACACCATGTCGCCACCCTGCCTTTGGCTGGGGACCCTGAGAAATGACAGTCCCATTAGGTGTCGTGTAAAGCAGCTGACCTCACACTCTCAGCACTTGATCTTTGCACTGCAAGTGACCATTTGTCACTGTTGCCCAGAGAGGGGATTCAGGTGACTCAATGTCACCACTGCCTTTTCAAAAGAATAAGATAATTATAAGTTTTTTCAAGTCTAGAACAGAAGATGCAAATTTGCTTAGAGAACTGGATAGGCAAATTAAAAGCAAGAAATAGAATTCTTTATTCATACGGAAACCGCTTAATAATCATTATAAAAATTATCTGGATTTGAAACTTTTTGACCAAAAGGGAAAAAAGGGAGATTCACGGTCACCTGAAAACTTTTCCTATTTGAATCTTGATCAGAAGTAGGTAACAGACAATAAAACTATTTCTACCAGAACAAACGCATTGACATAGAGCACCCACAGAGGCTCATTCATAAAAAGTAGTGTTTCTCTTTCCTTCTCAAGCAGGGCATAGTTTTCTGGAAAATTGCAACTCACATAACAGAAAAATTTCCACCAATAGAAAGATTTCCAATAGGAAAATTTTCAAGCTCTGAAGATAATATTATTTCCTCTATTTATTTTGCCTCTAGAAATCCTAGAATTTAAGCTAACTAGTTAAGATAAGCTCCTCACATTTCTAGTCTTCTGGAGCCTTTTTCACCTCTACTGATTCTGGAACCTAGAGTTGATTTCATAGTAGTAGCTATTGTGCTAGTGATCATTGCATGCAGACACTGTGCTATGTGGTCTACATAGTATATTTTATGAGTATTTCATTTTATTTTTTTTATGAATGTGTCTTTTTTTTTTTTAAGATTTTATTTATTTATTCATGAGAGACACACAGAGAGAGGCAGAGACACAGGCAGAGGAAGAAGCAGCTTCCATGCAGGGAATCCAACGTGGGACTGGATCCCGGATCCCCAGGATCTCGCCCTGGGCTGAAGGCGGCGCTAAACCACTGAACCACCCGGGCTGCCCATGAATGTGTCATTTTAATTCCCATTAGAAACATGGAAGTTTGGTATTACTCTCTTCTTACCTATAACCAAATTCTAATTCTAGAATTTTGGTTATTTTCCTAAAAGCAACAGGACTTTGCTTAGCAGGGCTTAGATTCAAACAGAATGATTCTAATTTTAATTTTAATTTTAATTTTAAAGTAGATGCTGTTAAGGGTGCCTAGTTTGTTCAGTCAGTAGAGCATGCATCTCTTGGTCTTGGGTCATGAGTTTGAGCTCCAGTTGGGTATAGAGTTTACTTAAAAAATAAAATAAGGGCAGCCCAGGTGGCTCAGCAGTTTAGCGCCGCCTTCAGCCCAAGGCCCTGATCCTGGACCCGGGATCGAGTCCCAGGTAGGCTCCCTGCATGGGGCCTGCTTCTCCGTCTGCCTGCGTCTCTGCGTCTCTGTTTGTGTGTGTTTCATGAGTAAATAAAAAAAAATATTTAAAAAAAAACTTTTAATAAAATAAAAAAATAAAATTACCCTCATTTTGGGGCACCTGGCTAGCTCAGTCAGTGGAGAATGTGACTCTTGATCTTGGTTGGGGTGGTGAATTCAAGCCCCATGTTGAGGATAGATTTTACTTTTAAAAAAAGTTTAAAATAGATGCTGTTAAATTCTCAGCTACACTATCCCTCAAAGTTAAAAGTTTGGAGATCTTTTCTCAGTATAAATATTTCTATATTGTGTCCTATTTGAAAAATGTCTAATTTTTTCAACAAGATTCCTTTTTTAAGAAATTTTTTTGGGGGGATCCCTGGGTGGCTCAGCAGTTGAGCACCTGCCTTCCACCCAGGGTGTGATCCTGGAGACCTGGGATTGAGTCCCACGTCGGGCTCCCGGTGCATGGAGCCTGCTTCTCCCTCTGCCTGTGTCTCTGCCTCTCTCTCTCTCTCTCTCTCTCTGTGTCTCTCATGAATAAATAAATAAAATCTTAAAAAAAATGTTTTTATTTTTTTTTAATAACTTCTACATTTAACATGTGGCTCAAACTCACAATCCCAAGATCAAGAGTCACATGCTCCCTCCACCAACTGAGCCAGCCAGGCACCCCTCAACAAGCTTTTTTTTTTTTTAAAGACTATTTATTTATTTATTTATTTATTTATTTATTTCAGAAGGAGGGAGGAGCAGAGGGAGAGGGAGAAAGAGAACCTCAAGCAGACTCCCTGCTGAGCACAGAGCCAACATGGGTCTCCATCTGGCTCGATGTCACATGGAGGCTGGCATGGGGCTGCATCTTATGACTCTGAGGCAGATGCTTAACCAATTGAGCCATCCAGGTGCCCCCACTCCTCAAAAAGATTCTTAAGAGATTGAATTATTTATCCCTCTTGACCATCCTACTGGGTAATAGCAGAGGCCAAAATATTATTCTATTTGAGGAAGCAACCTTGTTATTTATTCTGAATTCACGTTTCTTTAGAATGATATTGTTCACATGTATTGTATTCTTGCTCTTTCTTCATGTCTCTTCAGGAATTTTTTTCCACTGGAGATAGAATTCTGACACCAAAAATAAAGTATTTAATTGTCAAAGAAAGAAATAACTGAAACTCAAAATTATGATAAGCTACCTTTTACTATATTCCTCTCTATTTTTAACTGCCTCTCCCAGCCCTTGATTAGAAGAAATTAGATTGATTTACAGTTGAAAATATAATTTAATCACTTTAATTTATTGAAATTTGAATGGCAAGACCTTATTTTGGTGAATTCAACATCCCAGTTTTAATATCCATTGCCCTTGTTTTTCTAATTTATTTCATATTCCCCTATTTTACCTGTTTATACTATTTATGAAAATAAGTTTGTGTCACCTCTTGAACTTTTTATTCTGAAATGTCAAGCATATCAATGAAAAGTAAAATTTTTGTTTCTATATATTTAGAACTAATACCTGGCTGACTTTGAACATAGTGGCCTTAAAATAAAATATAATTTAAAAGTATTAAAAATATTAAAATGCTAAGTACAACTATAACAGAAGGACAGAAATACATAGCTGACATCCAATGAAAGAAAGAGAAAGAGCCAGGTGCCGGGAAGGAGCCCACACAGGCAACTTATAAGAAAACAGTCAGACAAAAGTGGTGGAGTTTTATGACCTAGGGGCCAGAAGCTAAGGTTTCAATTTCCATACAGGGACAAAAGACGTGGCCTTAAATATATATAATATAAAGAAGTAGAAATTAGACCTTTAATAGAGTTAGGACCCCTTCAGTGTGAGACAATCATTCCACCCAAAAGTTCCAGAGACAAAAAAAGACAGTCTCTTCCAAAGGCTCTATAAGGATTTAAAAAGTAAAAATTCATTTGAGAAAATGAAGATTCAGTTTATGTTATCTTATGTCATTAACTTTAAGCCAAAAAACAGCATGAAGATTATTCCCAACTCTTAAATTTGAAATACCTGACAGAGGAAAATGCAAAGTTACTCTGTATCAACATTGTAGAAATCTAGATTGATGGTTATTTTCCTTCAGCATTATTCTCTGTCTCAGACAAATATGCCCACAATCATCGATACACCTGACCTAGAATTCCAAATTACAAATCCTAAGAGGAAATACTCCAACATAAATGCAGTAAGCAGTGCAACAAACAAGGAGATCAGAACCTAAGAGCTTCAGGCAATAATATAATAGGAAAGAAGGCCACCTGGCTGGTTCAGTCAGTGGAACATGTGACTCTTGATATCAGACTTGTGAGTTTGAACCCCAAGTTGAGTGTAAAGATTACTTAAAGAAAACAAAATATTTTTAAAAAAAAATATGAAAGAAACTATAAAATAAGTATATTTTAAAATTATTAAGGAGATAAGAAGAAGAACAAAAACTCTAGGGAAATAACATTATTTAAAAAATCAAGATATTGGAAAATTGATAGAACTTTTGGGGAAAAAAGAAGGAAAATTTTGGAATTAAAGATTAAAATTAAGTACATAAAGGATGAATTAATAACAGCACATAGTGCTGCTGATGTTTAGATTAGAGAACTAGAGGGTAGCTCTGAGGACATGACCCAGGGTAACAGAGTAAAAAAAGAGAAGGAAGAGAAAATATGAAAGCAAACAGAAGAGGGCAGCCTGGGTGGCCCAGCGGTTTAGCGCCGCCTTTGGCCCAGGGTGTGATCCTGGAGGCCAGGGATGGAGCCTGCTTCTCCCTCTGCCTGTGTCTCTGCCTCTCTCTGTGTGTCTCTCATAAATAAATAAAATCTTAAAAAAAAAAAAAAGAAAGAAAGCAAACAGAAGAAACATGGAAAATAAAACAAAAATGTTTCACATACAAGATACAGGAGTTCCAGGAAGAGAGAATAGAAAGAATATATTAAAAACATGTTCAATGAGATGATGTTTGTTAATACTGTATTATTAAATCAATGTCATGAAAATAGTGAAAGCATAGGCCCTATGCTAGGTTAAGATTTAAGAGATATAACAAATAAATGCAATGTGTTGTTTTTGGTTGGATCTGGTTTGAAAACAGAGATTAAAAATTTGGAATAATTGACAAAATCTAAATATATACTGAGTATATTAGTTATACTAGAGAATTGTTGCTAATATTTTTACACATATTAATGAAACTTTACGTCTTAGAACTATCTTTAGAGAAACATACTAAGCTATTTGCATTTAAAGGTAAAGTAGCATGATCTCTGTAAATTTATTTTTATTTAGCTAAAGTTCATGCATGTGTGTGCAGATAGAGAGTGCACATATGGCAAAAAGTTTAAAAAATTTTAGTCTAGGTAGGCATAAGGGTGTACATAGTTTTTTTTTTTTTTTTACTTTTCTATATGTTTGAAAATTTCATAATAAAACAATTAATAGAGGAAGGATGTGTAAATATACTCCCATTCAGACACTAGGTATTTTTTGTCACTTGCAAATAACACCGAACAAAAAAAGAATGAAAGAAATAAAACTATGAATCAAGTCACTTCAAAAGAAAGCAAGAAAAGAAACAAGAGAAAAATAAATGAAAAGTTACATATAAGATACTATAAATCAATAAAAGTACTCCAGTTATGGCTATAAGTGTAAATAGATTTTAATCACTAGTTAAAAAATTCTAGGGGCACCTGGGCAGGAGGAGGGCTCAGTTGGTTAAGCATCTGCCTTCTGCTCAGGTCATGATCTCAGAGTCCTGGGGTTGAGCCCCACATCAGGCTCCTTGCTCAGGAGGGAGTCTGCTTCTCTCTCTCCCTCTCTCTCCCTGCCCCTCCCCCTGCTCTCTCTCTCAAATAAATAAACAAAATCTTTTAAAAAGAAAGAAAAAAGACATAACCACTGGGAAAAAACTGGATGGAGGTGGGACATAAGACCTCCCTGTACTATCTATCCTTTGCAATTTTCTATGAATGTATGATGATTTCAAAATAAGGTTTTAAAAATACTATACCTTACTTTTAACTAAATATGTAAATAGCAAATGCATAAAAACATCTCAGTATTGTTTGAATTTTTCTGAATGCCACCTGCTTGATACTTAATGTTTACAAAATAACAGCAATGATGCAGAAGATAAGAATTATAATATCTTACAAACAAATAAAAATGTTTGACCCAGGAATCATGTCAGAAAATAGCATGCACAGGCAAACTAAACAAACCACTCTCTTTGTTCTGTGATAGATATTAATTCATTTAGCCAGTCTCAGAAGCTCAGATAGAATTATAATATTCCATTTTAAGCAGAGAATACAAGCAGTCCTGACTTTGCATGATTCCCATATACACGAATTTCAATTACTGTGGATCAGTTAAATAACATCTGTCCTCCAACAATTCCAATTTCAGTTACCACAGTATATTCAGCATGAGCAATTAGACAAAGTTCATTCCACACATCACTACATAAGTAAAAGGTGTGCATCATGATCAGAAAACAACTGCATCACTTCTTTTCAAAATCTGGTGGTGGCCGATCACTGAGCATCTGTTAGTTCCCACACAGACCGTGAAGTATATAGTTGTGCTGTGTCTGTTTCCCAGCGACAAACTCAGGCAACGTTTTGCAAAAAATGGATAATCAAAAGAGAAAACTGGCCAATAAACATGAAAGCAGAGCAAGGAAAGGAAAGGAGGAAATGCTGAAAGTTACAATTAGACATAAATGCAGTTATTGAGGGACTCGTTGATCATGTGAATGTACACACTGGTGCCAATAGAGTCTCCAGCAAGGGGAACGTAGTGAAGGCATACATAAATAGAGAAAATGGTTGTAACGAAAAGTATAAAAATGTCCCAGAGGAAGTCACGCCAGCAAAAAGCTTCACATAAAAGGAATTCTCAAAGATATTTTCCAACATTGCAGTACATAGGATAAAATATTGGAAGTCGATCCAAACTTAAAAAGGAGTATGGCAATTAACCAACATGTAGAAAGGATTCTTACTACTTATTGTAAGTTGTAGGACAAGAAGACAAGGTTTATTCAAACTATGTTGAAGTTTTTACAAACAAAGCATATTAATATGTTTTATATTACAGTGTATTGAACATTAGTTATACTATTTTTGTGTGTCCTTATATACATATAACCATAAACAGTAAAGATATTTTTAGTGTTTTGACAAAAAAATATTTAAAGATCACAGAACAATCATGATTTTTTTCCCATGATTTTAAGATCATTTGCACAATTACTGACCCACATTACTGTGCAAAGTGAGGACTGCCTATATATGAAAGGGATAATCTACCTGTGCATAAATTGAATAATGACTCCACTCCCCTTGAGGAAATATACTTTCAGGGCACCTGGCTGGCTCAGTCAGTAGAGCATGTGACTCTTGATCTCAGGGTTGCAGGTTCAAGCCCTGCATTGGGTGTGGAGATTACTTAAAAATAAAATCTTTAAGAAAAAAAAGGGGGGGGATATATTTTCTACATGACTTAGGAGGTAAAAAACACAAACAGGACTTACTTGTGCTTCTCTACTAACTCGGTATGCTGTCATTTGATAGCCAAATCCTCTTTTTAATGGTCTTGCATAGATTTTAAGTAATAAAACTCCTACTTTAAATGAAATCTGAAGTGAAACAACTTATTAAACATCGGCTTACGATTACATATAAATTTATTTTGTTTATAAAGCAAATGATGAGAATTATGATGAACTAATGACTATACATAACAGCTGCAGTCATTTCAACCATTTTAATCCAATTTTATCCTATGGGGTTTTCTTTTTTAAGATCTTATTTATTTATTTGATAGGAGAGAGCACAAGCAGGGGGAGCAGCAGAGGGAGAGAGAGAAGCAGGTTCCCCACTGAGGAAGGAGCCCAATGCCAGACTCAATCCCTGGACTCCAAGATCACTGCCTGAGCCGAAAACAGACCCTCAACCAACTGAGCCACTTAGGCACCCCAAGGCTAAAAATTTTTAAAAGGAATTGACTTAAATATCCAAATTTAGATGAATGATTATGCAAAATATGATATATTCAGAATGGAATATTAAGCATCTGTGAAAATTTATGTTTAGGAAAGTTTTTTAACAATGAGAGGAGGAAATGCATATAATTTAAACAAAAAGAGTGTAAAGAGATACATCCAATGCAGCTATGTATTTCACAATGCACTAAAACACCAAATGGTAATATATTAACAACTGTCCCTGGAGGGTGAAATTGTGAATGTTTGCCTGATAAATAGGAAGGATTGATATTTACGTCCTTACACTTTTCAATACTTTCCAAAATATAAATGACAATAAAAGTATTTGAAAAAACTTCACTAATAAAAATTGTATAAAACAATTGCATAAGCCTCCCCTTCCAGACTAGAAGTGGTTCTCAAAATACCCATACAGTTTAGCAACAAAGCAAAGACTCTTCTTGGGGAGAAATTTTTTTACATCATATTCAGGCCCCATTTTCAGAGACAAAGTTCAGTAAGGAAAGGTAGGAGCCCCATGATCCCCACCAAGACAAGCTGCCAGCAAATCCTGCGGCAACTCTCCCCAGATCCCATCCTAATTCCCCACCTCCTTGCACTCATAATGGAGAATTTGCCAGAATGGAATTTGCCTGTGGCTATTTTGTAACAACTTAACATGATGGAAAAATAAACCATGACTGACTGCTGAATTGGGTTAGAGCTTCTATAAGACTTCTTTAGGGAATGCCTGGGTGGCTCAGCAGTTGAGCGTCTACCTTTTCGCTCAGAGCATGATTCCAGGGTCCAGGATCGAATCTAGCATGGGGGTCCCCGCAGGGAGCCTGCTTCTCCCACTGCCTATGTCTCTGCCTCTCTTTCTGTGTCTCTCATGAATAAATAATAAATCTTTAAAAAATACACACAAAACAACTTCTTTACTATTATTTTATTTAAAAAAAGCTCAGGACAATTGAGTACCCTCTTAAAAAGCCAGAATTAAATAATCAAAACCAAACAAATGAAATGAAAGGAACAAAATCAGAGACAACTAAAAATCATCAAATATCAATTTACCCAAGTCATTTCTTAGAAGTAGTATATTTGAAAAAGTTAGATGTCAATGAACCTATATTACTTTGTTTCTCCATAGTTTATTATCAATAAGTTGGAAGTCTTTAAAAATCACTCAATTCTGTTTGTAATGTAATTGTTTACTATAAAAACTACATATGCACACGACTTTCTTTATAAATTCAAAAAGGCTGAAGGCAGTAAAAGGGGAAAAAAAAAACAAAGCTCTCTGTACTCCAAACCTAAGTCTCACAATCCAGTGATAAAATTAAGTTTCTTGGGCCTCATCATAGAAAATTTGGATATATATACAAGAATACAAATACATACATACATATATTTATTTCATGTGTGTGAGAAATATAATATGCCTACTGTTCTGCATTATCTTTTCTCCCTTAAAAATGTGTATATTGGAAATTTTCCATGTTGGTACATGAAAATAAACTTCATTCTTTTTAATAGTTAAATGTCATTACATGTATGATTGTTCCATAATATACTTAATTTCCTATTGACATATGTTTAAGTTGCTTCCAGTTCTTATACTACAATTTGCAAAAATGGGCATTTATGTATATATATTTCTGTATGTTAGTTTAAGGGGGATAAATTCTTGATAATGGAATCGCTGGACCAAAGCATATCTAATTATTAGGAGATATTACCAAAGTACCCTATATATAATTTTACACTGATACTCCTATAATTGGCATAGTAAATAACTATTTTTCCCACAAGTTTGTCTTGCAGCATTATTCTATAACTATAAAACATACACCCTGAAAAATAAGTTCCATTTCATCCACCATTAGTCATCCAAAGACTTTGATCATGAATTCTTTCATATTATTCTTGCTATTAGAAGTATTAAGCCTAGTCATATAGTTGTTGGGGTTCTGGTTTGGGCATTAACAATGGAATCTAGCAGTACTTGGATTCTGAAAACTTCATTTTAATGGAGGGAGTAACTGTATAATCTTATTTCTAAACTCTTAAATGTGTTAAAACTGGTTCAAATGGTACATCCAAATGTGGGCATTAAAGAAATGTTTTTTTTTAAAAATTAAAATATAGTCATTTTGTTTTTGAATGATATCCTGATCTTCATTTATATTTTCTCCAAAATATAACTTTAGAAATGTTAGCATTCTTCATGTCCCCCAGAATAACTTTGAAATGTTTATCTCCTCAAAATACATATTTTTCAAACCTTAGTAATGAGAAATTTACTTCCTACTTATTAGCAATGTAAAAATAAACCATTTCTTACCTGAAATCCTTGATTCTGCAAGAGTTTTCTTAAATGTTCTACAGAGTAGAATCCTTGAAACACATAGCACATCCAAGAAGGAAATCTTTAAATTTTGGACACAAGCACAAAGTTGTAGCTCTTTTAGAAGAGAATTTTCTCTACTGCAAACCAGCTGTAGGCACAGTCTAGTTATAGCCCTCTGAAAAGCTGTGCTGTGATATATTAATTTACACCTACTGTGCATTAAATGAGAAGCCAAAGGCCACGTACTGGGCACATAACTTATTACCCCAACATAAAACAGATATTACATTTACTAGGAAAAATATTTAAGGTATGATGTCTAGGAATTTGCAATGTGACAAACAAGTAAGGAAACTGAGTATTTATGGTATAGTTAGCTAACCCATGATGCCAGAATATCCATAATAAATAGTAAAAGAAATGAGATCAACTAGACTTTGAAAATTTTAACCAAATAATGGAAAATTGGTAATTATTAAAATTACAAAGGCTGTAGGTCAATGTTTTTACACCAAATTTGTGAAGGATAATTGATACTACCAAAGTGGAGTGTATAATAGTTATTCTTATTCCATAAAGCAAATATGGAAAAAAGTAGTGATTCTACACTGTTTTTCAAAGTATAGAGTCCTATATCTCAGAAGCAAAACAATAAATAACTATACCTTTCTTATTAGAAATGCTCCATTTTCATTGTGATAGCTGGACTACTTTTACATAAGAAAACACGCAGGGGAAAAAAAAAAGAAAACACACAGGAATAATACTGTATTATTCAGAGAGGATGGCACCTCACATTGCTGACCGCTTCACCCACAGTGGCACATGAACGTGCCTTCTGGAACAGTGACAGCGCTGGAGAGTAAATACCCCAGGGAGAAAATGCCTTCATCCAGTGGGAAAGGAGGTCAGTCAGGAAATGTCCCAGAATCCCTACTTATTGTGGGTGATTCTGAGTTTCCTGGAGAATCCCCCATAGGATGTGCCTACAGCAGTTCCCCACGGATTCCTGCACCCTGTGTTGCCTTTTCTCTCCTGCCTTTGTTTCCTAGGATGACTTCTCAAATAAATTAACTGCAAACAAGTCCTTGTCTCAGAGTATGCTGTGGGGTAACCCAAATTAAGGAAGCAGCGTGTATGTGATAGAAGCTTATCACTCTTTCCTGAACTAGTCCCGAGGTGTACAGTCAAGGGCTGGTAGTGTAACCCTGCCGTCCTTGACATGTTGCTTCTTTATCCAGTTACAGGATAGTCTCAGTTGGTTGTTCCAACTCTCACCATCTGCCACCCTGTGGAAAGGGGGAAAAATCGGAGTGCACAAGCCAGTTCTTTTAGGGACACATCTTAGAATTGTGCATATTTGTGTTCATGGATCTTTGGTCAGGACTTAGTAATATGGCTACATTTGGCCACAAGGATGACTATTGGGCAATCACGTACACAGGTAACACTCAGGAGTTCTACTGTTTAAGTAAGGGGGAGACAATATTTGTGGCAAACAAATACCTGCAACTTTATAATGTTAACTTAAACCAATTGTATTTAATGTGATTATTGGTAGGGTTAGGTTTTAGTCTGCCATCTTGATATTTATTTTCTATTTGTCCCATCTGTTCTTGATTCTCTCTTCCTCTTTTTCAGACTTCCTTCAAATTATTTTTTTTTTTACAATTCCTTTTTTTCCTTTCTCTTTTTCCAACTTAATTGCTATAAAATTTGTCTTATTATTTCAAAGGTAACTTAAGGGCCACCACAAAACATTCATCTTTAACTTATCCCTGTCTGTCTTAAAGTAATAATATGCAACTTCACATATAGCATCAGAACCTTTCAAGAGTATACTTCTAGGGAAGGAGGGTAGGGAGATGGGGTAACTGGATGACAGGCATTAAGGAAGGCGCTTGATGGGATAAGCACGGGGTGTTACACTATATATTGGCAAATTGAATTTAAATTAAAAAAATAGTATACTTCCATTTCTCCCCTTGCAACCTCTGTGCTATTTTTGTCAGATGTTTTAATTCTACCTATGTATTATTCCCACAATACATTATTATTAATTTTGTTCAATTATCTTTTAAAAATTTTAAATAATAAGAAAAAAAGTCATACATTTACCTGTGCGATTGGCAATTCTGTGCCCTTCATTCCTTTCTGTAGATCTGCATTTCTATCTGGTATCATTTTCCTTCTTCTTGAAGGACTTCCTTTAACATTTCTTGTGCCATAAATCTGATAATGCATTCTTTCAGCTTTGTATCTCTGAAAAAGTATCTCACTTTCATTTTTGAAAAATATTTTTGTTGGGTATAGAATTCTAGTTTTTTCTTCTGGTATCTTAGAGTTGTACTTCACTGTATTCTTATGTGAATGGTTTCTTTAAAAAAAAAAAGATTTTATTTTTTTATTCAGGAAAGACAGAGAGAGAGAGAGAGAGGCAGAGACCCAGGCAGAGGGAGCAGCAGGCTCCATGCAGAAGGCTGATGAGGGATTTGATCCCAGGTCTCCAGGATCACACCCTGGGCCGAAGGCGGTGTTAAACTGCTGAGCCACCCGGGCTGTCCAATGTCAATAGTTTCTTTCTTTTTTTTTTTTTAAAGGGCATTTCTTGAAAGAGTTTTTTGTTGTTGCTGTTTTTTTTTTTTTTTTTATGATAGTCAGAGACAGAGAGACAGAGAGAGATAGAGAAAGGCTCAGAGACACAGGCAGAGGGAGAAGCAGGCTCCATGCACCGGGAGCCCGACGTGGGATTCGATCCGGGGTCTCCAGGATCGCGTCCTGGGCCAAAGGCAGGCGCTAAACCACTGTGCCACCCAGGGATCCCCCAACGTCAATAGTTTCTTAAAAAGAAATTTGACATCATTGTTATCTTTGTTCCTCTATATATCACATGTTTTTTCATTTTGGCTGCTTTCAAAATTTTCTTTTGAAAATCACTGGTTTTGAGCAACTCATTATGTGTCATGATATCATATTCTTCATGTTTCAGTTAATTAGAAATTGTTGAGCTTTTTGGATTATAGGTTTATGTTTTCATCAAATACGGAAATGTTCAACCATTATTTCTTCAAATATTCTTTCTAAATCCCTTTCCTTCAAGGATTTAAATTACATGTATATTAAGTTTCTTGATGTTTGTCTCATAACTAATATTTTGTTCCCTTCTCAAAGTTTTTTACTCTGTGTTCCATTTTGGGTTTTTTTCTTTTTTTAAAAAAGATTTTATTTATTTATTCATGTGAGATACAGAGAGAGAGGCAGAGACACAGGCAAAGGGAGAAGCAGTTTCCCCACAGAATGCAGGACTTGATCTCAGTACCCTAGCATCTTGACCTGAGCCAAAGGCAGATACTCAACCACCAAAGCCACTCAAGGGCCCCTCATTTTGGACAGTTTCTATTTCTACCTTTAGGTTCATGAATACTTTCTTCTGCAATATGTAGTTTGTCATTATTTCCTACAGTGTATTTTTTGTCTCAGATATTATAGTTTTCATCTCTGGAAATTTGATTTGGCTTTGTTTTTTAATATTTTGTGTCTCAGCACATTTAATATTTCCTTTAGCTTTTTAAACTATGGCATATTGTAATAAAACTATTTTAATATCCTCAATTGCTGGCACTAATATCTATACCACTCTGGGTCAGTTTTAATTAAGTGATTTTTCTCCTCATTATGCATCATATTTTCCTGCTTCTTTGCATGTCTGGCAATTTTTAATGATCCCTGAAATCATGAATGTTAGCTTGGTTGCTGAATATTTTTCTACTCCTATAAACATTTTTTAAAAGATTTTATTTATTTAATTGAGAGAGAGAACACACAAGCAGGGGGAGGGGCAGAGGGAGAAGTAGACTGCCTGCTGAGCTGGAAGCCACACACAAGGCTCAATCCCAGGATTCTGGGATTACAACCTAAACCAAAAGCAGCTACTTAACCAACTGAGCCACCCAGGTGCCCCCCACGCCCCAGTAAGGATTTTTGAGTTTTTATTTAACCTTTTTGGGTCTTGCTTTTTAACATTGGTTAGGTGGGACCAATGCTGTATTTAATCTAGGATTAAACTATTATATCCAATACCCTGTGAATTATGAAGTTTTCCACTGTGACCTATGACCCTATATGAGCCCTGGTTACTGTTGTCCTAATTTTTGGTGGGTCCTTCTCCTGGCTTTAGGCAGTTCTTTCACATACTATTTAATACTCAGTTCTCTAGGGCAACCATCTGCAGATCTACTGGACATTTGTTAATCATTGTAAAGAGCCTTTTTAAAATAGAAGGAGATTTTCACCTGGTAGAGGGAGAGAGCAGGTTAATATTGGTGGCTGCAATGTAAAAAGTTCCTCTTATTCATGTTTCCATCAGTTCTGCTTGGAGCTTTAGGCATCAAGCACAGGTACAGGTACTAGGAAGCCTCAGAGATGATAAATCACACATGGGAATCACTGCCCCTTGAAAAAATGCCACAGTACCCCTCCCTAAACTCTGAGGATGTATTCTTGCACTGCAATGGACACTTTTGCAATAGTCTACAAAAGTCTAACTAGGAAATAAGGGATGGTTTATGGACCTTTTAACCAGCTTAACTGAAGATCAAAAACTGTTAGTATAAATAGCACTTTCAACCTCATCCTTAACACTTTTTCGCATCCATTGATGTGTCCAGGAGTTTTTTTTTTTTTTGGTTTTGGTTTTAGATAGGAAAAGAAATAAAGAACTTGAGGGATGCCTGGGTGGCTCAGAGGTTAAGTGCCTGCCTTTGGCTCAGGGCATGATCCCACAGTCCCACATCGGGATCCCCTTGAGGAGCCTGCTTCCCCCTCTGCCTACATCTCTGCCTCTCTCTGTGTGTCATTAATAAAAAATAAAATCTTTTAAAAAAAGAAGAAGAAGAACTTGAGATTGGAGCAGAACTCAGGTGGCAGAGAAGACAGAAGAAAGGATGGGTCTATCTGCTACTGAGACCAAGAGTTAGCTTTCTTGCCCCTGTTGGTTCTGGGGAAAAGTTAAAAAAAAAAAAAGACTTTGAAAGATTTAGGACACAATCAAAGCTACTTGAGGGCCAAAAAGGGAAATATTCTATCTTCCATTTTATTTTAAGATAGGGTTTTGTCCCAATAGAAGGCAATTTTTTAAATAACAGTAAGTATTCACAGGGAGGTGAGGAAACAAGTTCTTCCATCCAGTGCTGGGAAGATGGCAAGTGAATGAATCTTTTTAGAAAGACAATTTAGCAGAATGTTGCAAAAAATATAAGGTATACATCATTTGACCCAACAATTCCTCTTCTGAAACTCTGTCTGAAGACTATCATACACATACACAAAATTGTGCACAAGATTATTTTCAGTGTTTTAATGCCTTTGAAAGCAAAAAAAAAAAAAAAAAAGCCCTACTACAGGTTGAATTTTGTCCCTGATAAAAGGTGAGTTAAAGCCCTGACCCCCAGTACCTCTGAATGTGACCTTATTTTTAAAAAGCATTTCTTGTTTGTTTGTTTTTTAAATATTTAATTTATTTATTCATAAGAGACACAGAGAGAGGTGGAGACATAGGCAGAGGGAGGAGCAGGCTCCCTGTGGGGAGCCTGATGTGGGACTCGATCCCAGGACCCCGGGATCATGACCTGAGCCAAAGGCAGACACTCAACCACTGAGCCACCCAGGTGCCCCTAAAAAAGATTTATTGCAGATTACTTAAGATGAGGTCATACTCAAGTAGAATGGAGCCGAATCCAATATGAGTGGTATCCCTACAAGAGACAGAACACTTTGTAAACACCGGCACCCAGAGAGGGAAGACATTTTGAAGATACACAGCAAAAAATGGTCACATGCCTGGAGTACTGCATCTACCAGCCAAAGAACACCAAGTATCACCAGCAAACACTAGAAGTTAAAAAAAGGAAGGAATTATTCTCTCCTACAGCTGTCAGAAAGTGTATGGCCCACTGGACACCTTGACTTCAGACTTATAGCCTCCAAACTATGAGACAATAAGTTTCTTCGTAGATTTAGTGTGCATACACACATGCATATGTGTATGCATACATACGCATCACTATAAATGGATTAGAAGGATATAAACAAAAATCTTAGCTATGGTTTGTGTTACATCTTCTATATTCCCTCAATCTTTAATAATAATAATGTAATGGGGTGCCACAGTTGGTGGAACATGTGACTCCTGATCTTGGGATTGTGAGTTTGAGCCCCATATTAGGTGTAGAGATTACTTAAGAATAAACCCTTTAAATAATAATAACAATAATGATAATAATAATAATAATGTAGTTGTATATATTTTGTATAATTTTCAAAACATTTTTTAAAGTCAAGTTTAAGCACTTTCTTGAAAATCTCCTTTTAATAATTTATACTTTTGACTGAACAGTGTAAGATTACAGCAAAAAAGGAACTTCTTAAATATTGTCTTCACACAGGAATACAGGTTAATAATACTGAAACTGCTATACACATATACTAGGATTGAAAAAATAAGTGCATGTATGGCTGATGGTGGGAGCAGACATTCTGTCCACTGAGAAAATGTCCTCTGGTCCACTGAGAGGACTTAGAGGCAAGGACACTCCAGTGGCAACAAACATATTCAGTACCTGGAACCTGGTTCCTAATACCATTCTCCAATAAAAGAAATCAGGGATCCTTGGTAGAATGACAAGTTCTAGGACCAAGTTAGGGAAAATACAAAATGATTCTGAAGCATCTTTTAGTGCCAGAAAGTAAAAAAAATCTGAAACCTAAATAATGGGACACAGAAGTCAACCAAAAAAAAAAAAAAAAAAAGTCCCAATAGCTAAAACTAGAACAATTTAAGCAGCAAAATAAATACCATAGTATTGAATTATAACCCAAATTATAAAATTAATATCTATGTCGGTACTGATACAAATAAATGATTGAATAAATAAGTTAAAGGGAAAGAGATGAATCTCCCACACAATAGAATTCCAAAATAGTTTATGTGAGTACTTTCCTCCTCAAGAAGGTGAGGCTTAACTCTCACCTCCCCTTGATTTGGGGTGGCACTTACTGACTGGTTTATAAAGAGTAGAGTATAGAAAGTAAAAGAGAGAGAGAGAGAAAGAGAAATAAAAGTGTAGGGGAAAAACAAAGATGGGAGAGAAGTAGGACATCTTAGTTTTGTCTGGTCCCAGAAATTCAGCTAGACTGCCATTAAATCACTCTGGACACCTATGAACTTAAATGGAGAACTAAGAAAAGAATTGCTGCAATTCTACAAATAAAAAAGTGACCACTTTCTGCAAGAATGGCAAGACAGAAAAACTCACTTCAAAAAAAGAGAACAAGAGGCAGTACTGACTGCCAGGGACTTAATAAGTATGGATATAAGTAAGATGTCAGAACTAGAGTTCAGAATAACAATTATAAAGCTACTACCTGGGCTTGAAAAAAGCACAGAAGTCATTAGAGAATCTCTTTCTGAATAAACAAAAAAAAAATAAAATCGAATCAAGTCAAAATCAAAAAGGCTATTAATGAGATGCAATAAAAAATGGAGACTAACTGCTAGGATAAATGACACAGAAGAAACAATTAATGATAAAGACAAAATGAGGAAGAATAAAGAAGCTGAGAAAAAGAGAGACAACTACAAGATCACAAGGAGATAATTCAAGAGAGAAGTGATACCCTAAAGCAAAACAATTTTAGAATAATTGGGGTCTCAGAAGAAGAGGAAAGAGACAGAGTTGAGGGCAGAATGTATATTGCAGCAAATTTTAGCTGAGAACTTCCCTAATCTGGGGAAGGAAACAGGCATTCAAGTCCAGGAGGCACAGAGACCCTCAAAATCAATATAAATAGGGCAGCCTGGGTGGCTCAGTGGTTTAGCCTCTGCCTTCGGCCCAGGGCATGATCCTGGAGACCTGGGATCAAGTCCCACAGGCTTCCTGCACGGAGCCTGCTTCTCTCTCTGCCTGTGCCTCTGCCTCTCTCTGTGTGTCTCTCATGAATAAATAAACAAAATCTTTTTTAAAAATCAATATAAATAGATCAACATTTCAACATATAATAGTGAAGCAAATCTTAGAGACAAAGAGAAAATCCTGAAAGCAGCTTGAAATAAGAGGTCCTTAACCTACAATTGTAGAAACATTAGACTTGCAGTAGACCTATCCACAGAGACCTGGCAGGCCAGAAAGGACTGGTATGATGTATTCAGACTGCTAAATGAGAAAAATATGCAGCTAAGAATACTTTATCCAGCAAAGCTGTCATTCAAAATATAAGGAGAGATAAAAAGCCCTCAAGACAAAAAGAAACTAAAAGAATTTGTGATCACTTGGCCAGCCCCACAAGAAATATTAAAAGGGGTCCTTTAAGCAAAGAGAGAGCCCCAAAATAACATGAACCAGAAAGGAACAGAGACAAGATACAGAAACAGTGACCTTACAGGTAATGTAATATCACTGAATTCCTATCTTTCAATAGTTACTCTGAATGTAAATGGGCTAAAACCCCAATCAAAAGATACAGGTATCAGATTAGATAATAAAGCAAGACCCTTTGATATGTTGTCTATAAGAGACTCATTTTAGACCCAAAGACACCTCCAGATTGAAATTGATTGGGTGGAAAACCATTTATCAGCTAATGGACATCAAAAGAAAGCTGGAGTAGCAATCCTTATATCAGATAAATTAAATTTTAAAACAAAGACTGTAGTAAGAGATGAGGAAGGACACTATGTGATAATTAAAGGGTCCATCCAACAAGAAGATCTAACAATTACAAATATTTATGTGCCTAACAGGGGAGCAGACAGTTATATAAACCAATTAAGAAAATTAAAGAAACACATAGATAATAATACGATAATATTGAGGACTTTAACACCCTACTCACTGCAAGGTACAGATCATCTAAGCAGAAGATCAACAAGGAAACAAGGGCTTTGAATGACACACTGGACCAAATGGACTCCACAGATATATTCAGAACATTTCAACCTAAATCAACAAAATACATATTCTTCTCAGGTGCACATGAAACATTTTCCAGGTCTATTTTCCAGAATAGATCACATACTGGGTCACAAATCAGGTCTCAACCAGTACCAAAAGATGGGAATCATTCCTTGCACATTTTCAGAGAGGAGAACACAGGCAGCAACCACTGTTTCCTCAGCCTCAGCAACTTCTGGCTAGACATATCTACAAAAGCAAGGGAAACAAAGGCAAAAATTAACTATTGGAACTTCATCAGAATAAAAAGCTTCTGCACAACAAAGGAAAGAATCGACAAAACCAAAAGACAACCGACAGAATGGGAGAAGATATTTACAAATGATATATCAGATAAAGGGCTAATATCCAAAATCTATAAAGAACTTATCAAACTCAAAGAACAAATAATCCAATCAAGAAATGGGCAGAAGATATGAACAGACATTTCTCCAAAGAAAACATACAAATGGCCAACAGACACATGAAAAAGTATTCAATATCACTCAGCATCAGAGAAATACAAATCAAAACCACAATGTGATTCCACTTCACACTGGTCAGAATGGCTAAAATTAACAATTCAGGAGACAACAAATTTTGGCAAGGGCGTGGAGAAGGGGGAATCCTCTTACACTGTTGGTAGGAATGCAAGCTGGGACAGCCATTCTGGAAAACAATATAGAGGTTTCTTAAAAACTTGAAAATAGAACTACTCTATGACCCAGTAATTGGGTCAAATAAATACCTAGTAGTAGGTATTTACCCTAGGTATTTACCCCAAAGATACAAATGTAGTGACCCGACAGGGCACCTGCACCCCAATATCTATAGCAGCAATGTCCACAAGCAAACTGGAAAGACCCCAGATGTCCGACAGATGAATGGGTAAAGAAGATGTGGTATATATTCAGCCATAAAAAAAAAAAAAGAAAAGAAAAGAAAAGAAAAGAAAAGAAAAGAAAAGAAAAGAAAAGAAATCTTGCCATTTGCAATGATGTGTATGGAACTAGAGGGTATTATGCTAAGCAAAAGAAGTCAGTCAGAGAAAGACAAATACCATATGATTTCACTCATATGTGGAATTTAAGAAATAAAACAGAAGATCATAGGGGAAGGGAGGGAAACACAAATCAAGACAAAATCAGAGAGGGAGATAAACCATAAAAGACTCTAAACTATATGAAACAAACTGAGGGTCACTAGAGGGGTGAGGGGTGGGGATGGGTAGCTGGTTGATGGCCATTAAGGAGGACACATGATGTAATGAGCACTGGGTATTATACAAGACTGATGAATCATTGAACTCTACCTCTGAAACTAATAATACACTATATGTTAATTAACTGAAATTAATTTTTTTTAAAAATAAAAATAATTGAAATTGTATTTACAGTGAAGAAACCTGACAAACATAACTTTGTCAGGTGGTCAGGGTTGACATCATCAGTGATAAGCCAAGTTGATAGCAAGTACATTTAATATGATGTGTTGAGAACTACATTTCATCTCTGGGACCAAACTCTCAAACACCCAAACCCCAGTTTAACCATGAGAAAAGCATTAGACAGTTATAAGTCAAGGGGCATTCTATAAAATATCTGATCAGCATTCCTCAAAAACAAAGAAAGCCTGAAAAATGTCACAGACCAAACATGCTAAGGAAACATGACAACTAAATGTAAGTTGATATCCTGAATAGAATCCTGGAAGAGAAAAAGAACATTAGAGAAAAATTACTGAAATCTGAATAAACTGCGGAGGTTAGCATTGCTTGTGACAAATGAACCATACTAATATAAGACATTAACAATACATGAAACTGGGTAAAGAGTATACAGAAACTCCCTGTACTACCTGAACAACTTTTTACTTTAAATTTAAATTTTATTTATTTTTTGGGAACACATTCATGTGGTTCCAGTTTTTTGTTTTTTGTTTTTGTTTTTTTTTTTTTTTGGTTCCAGTTTTTAATTGTGGTGAAAACAAATGATGCAAAATTTATGATCTTAATAATTTCTAAATTTTACATAAAGTTCAGTAGTGCTAAGATGGAATTCACACTGTTGTACAATCAGAACTTTTTCACTTTGCAAAACTAAATTTTATACTCATTAAATAACAGCTCCTCATTTCCACTTCCCTCCTGTCTCTGGAGACTACCATTCACCTTTCCATCTCTGTGATTTTGACTACTCTAAATACCTCATGTAAGTGAAATATTTTAGTATTTGTCTTTTTGTGACTGGCTTTTTTACTTACCACAATGTTCTCAAAGTTCATCCATGTTGTTCTGTGTGTCTGTGTCTTAAGTCAGCTTAGGCTGCTATAGCAAAATTCCATAGACTGGGTAGCTGAAACAATAGACATTTAATTTTCACAGTTCTGGAGAATAGGAAAATCAGGGCGCCAGCACAGTCAGGTTCTGGCGAAAGCCTTTTTTCTGGCTTGCAGACTTCCTGCTATATCCACATATGGTGGAAAGAGAAAACACTAGCCTTTCTTTTCTTATAAGGACACTAATCCCATCATGGGGTCTCTACCCACAAGACCTCATTTAGACCTAATTGCCTCCCAAAGGCCTTCCTAATACTATTACATTGGGGATTAGGGTAGTTCTATTTTTAAGTTTTTGAGGAACCTCCATACTGCTTTCCAGAGTGCCTGTACCAGTTTGCAATCCTACCAACCATGCAAGAGCATTCCCCTTTCTGCACATCCTGACCAACACCTGCTGTTTCATGTGTTGTTAATTTTAGCCATTCTGACAGGTACGAGGTGATATTTCATTGCAATTTTGATTTGCATTCCCCTAATGATGAGTAATGTTGAACATCTTTTTATATGTCTATTGGCCGTATGTCTCTTTAGGAAAATGCCTATTCATGTCTTCTGCCCAATTTTCAATTGGACTATTCATTTTGGAGTAGTTGAATTTTATAAGTTCTTTGTATATTTTGGATATTAATCCTTTATCAGATATGTCATTTGCAAATATCTTCTCCCATCCTGTAGGTTATCTTTTAGTTTTGTTGATTATTTCCTTCATTGTACGGAAGCTTCCTACTCTGATGTCTCCTAATAGTGTGTTTTGTTTTGTTTCCCTTGCTTCAGGAGACATATCTAGAAACAAGTTGCTACAGCCTTCAAAGCAGTCACTGCCTGTGTTGTTTCCTAGGATTTTTATGGTTTCAAGTATTATATTTAGGCCTTTGACCCATTTTGAGTATATTTTTTGTGTATGGTGCAAGAAAGTAGTCCGGACCTATATGGTCTATGGTCAGTTATTCTTCAACAAAGCAGGAATCCAATGGGTAAGAGAACATCTCTTTGACAATTTTTTTTTAAAAAAAACTGGAAAGCAACATGCAAAGGAATGAAGGAATATTATTTTTTAGAAGTCAGTACTTGGGAGCAGCCCAGGCGCTCAGCGGATTAGTGCTGCCTTCCGCCGGGGGTGTGATCCTAGGGATCAGAAATCAAGTCCCACATCAGACTTCCTGCATGGAGCCTGCTTCTCCCTCTGCCTGTGTCTCTGCATCTCTCTCTCTCTCTCTGTCTCTCATGAAAAAGTAAAATCTTAAAAAAAAAAAAAGATGTCAGTACTTGGAGGGAGAGTGCTAAATCAAAGGATATGCTCATTTTACAAGTTAATTTAGGGATGATTGGGTGACTCAGTCAGTTGAGTGTCTGATTCTTGATTTCAGTTCAGGTCATGGTATCAGGGTTTGAGAATGAACCCCATGTCGGGCTCGTGCTGGGCATGAAGCCTGCTTAAGATTCTCTCTCCCTCTTCCTCTGCCCCTTCCCACCCCTCTCTTCTTCTCTAAATAAAGAGATAAAGTTAATTTATACCAAACTGCACTATAGATTAATATTATCAACTTATATTCAACACTGCATGTGAGGGTTTTCCCTTCTCTCCTTAATGTGTAGTTTTATCTTTTTCATCCTTGCTAATTTGATGGACTAAAATTTGACATTTGCTTCTTGCTCTAACTGCATTCATCTATAGTCACTTAAACCTTCAAACTAAGTGTTACATGTTCATTATCATGTAAACTTAACTAACTTTTCCCATTGTCTTCAGTGGAAATGTTACTTGGTTACAAGTTGAAGAACCTCTTGGCTTAACGAGCTCTGGGTGTTATACTACATGTTGGCAAATTGAACTCCAATTAAAAAAAAAAAAAAAAGCAAGTTGAAGAACCTGAATCTGACTAACCTTAGCAGAAGATAATGTACAGGAAGCAAATCAGGAGAGTCATAGATTTGACAGAGGCTGAAGAATTAGTTTTTAAAATAGTAAGTGGGTGGATTCTAAGGGTAAGGCCAAAAGAACTACAGCAATGTTCCCTAAGCAATGATCAGCCCATTACCACAGATGCAACGAATAACCTTCCACTACCCTTTGTATCTTTTTTATCTTATTTTATTTTTTATTTTTGTTTAAGATTTTATTTATTCATGAGAGACACACAGAGAGAGGGGCAGAGACACAGGTAGAGAGAGAGGCAGGCTCCATGCAGGGAGCCCGACAGGGGACTTGATCAAGGGATTCCAGAATCATGCCCCAGGGCGGAGCCACCCAGGGATCCCCTACCCTTTGTATCTTTCACTCAAAATTCCAAAGTCTCGAAAGAAAGAAGTGTGTTTGGCCACATCTAAATGATGCGCTGACTCCCTCAGTTTCCACAGTGGGAAGTGAGTTCAATCTCTCATGAAGTAAACAAACAATAGAGATTCTCCGACTGAGAGAGAGAACTATTTAAAACAAAGTGGGATGTTGAGTTGCCCCCAAAATGGCAAGGGTACACTAAATGGGGGAAAAAATGCTTATGACCTAACAAACTTTTTGTGTCTATAATTGAAGATTGGATAAAGAATACTAAGTGGATTTTCCTTCAGAGTGATGTCTTGGGTATCCCTTAAACTGTGTAGGTAGGTTTTTTAATTAAATATTTCAGACATTCGTTATCTTCAGTAAAAGTTAGTATGCAAATAAATATTTGAATTTATATTTCTAAAATATTAATTTCTATTGGGTATTGAAAATATAAATTCTGCTAGTGAACTCAAGGGCCTCAAAAAGGTTACAAAATCCATCCTAATAATACTCCTGAGGGAAGAAACTACTTTGGTTAAATGAATTCTGCAAGCAAATGTTTGAGACTCAGCTAACAAAACAAAACAAAAAATCATTATGACATTATGTCATTATGACAAAGTTATCTGCTCAAAAGAGACCAATCCCTAAATCTATTTGTATTTTTTTTAATGTGGCTTAATTTTGTAGATGTTTTTAGCCTTTTTTGAGAGATTATAAGGCAAATAGTTTGCCAGAATTATTTACTTATCAGTCAGTGATTTAAACTTCATGAAAATAATTTCAAAAATGGTAGAGAAAATGTCTGAGACTCCATTTTACACCTTATTCTAAAGTAATCACCCTATCTTTGTCAAAACTTGGTTAGCCATGGATGCCTGCTTGGCTGAGTTAGTTAAGCATCCAATCCTTAATCTCAGTTCAGGTCTTGATCTCAGGGTCATGAGTTTAAGCCCTACATTGGGCTTCATGCCAGGCATGGAGCCTACTTTAAAAACTTTTTTTTTAAGTTTTTTTTAAGTTAAAAAAACATTTGGTTATCCAAAATGGAAATTACATCTGAGGTAAAGGATGACATCATGAGGGGAAAAGAAATGTAGGATATTGTAGAATGAGAATGTCTTAGATCTAATTAAAATAATGTCAAATATTACAAAAGTTATTTTTTTTTAAAATTTTTTATTTATTTATGATAGTCACACAGAGAGACAGAGAGAGAGAGAGAGGCAGAGACACAGGCAGAGGGAGAAGCAGGCTCCATGCACCGGGAGCCCGACGTGGGATTCGATCCCAGGTCTCCAGGATCGCGCCCTGGGCCAAAGGCAGGCGCCAAACCGCTGCGCCACCCAGGGATCCCACAAAAGTTATTTTTAAAACCTCTGAATATTTTGGCAAAGGGAAAGATGAGAATTCCTGCTATTTTCAGGAAGGTAAAAAGTAGACAACTGCTCTCCCCTCAAGGCCATTTTTCTGAGAAATGCCACTTATTATATTTAGTTCCAAAAAACTTTTGATTAGAGCTATTTCGAAACAGAATCCACTCTGAAAGAACAAAAATTTGTGACCAAGAATATTGGGTCTATAATTCAGCTTTCACTAAAGTTCTCTATCTCAGTGTGAGAATGTAATGGTCACGCACACAGAAGTATTCTGACCCATGCAGATTCTATTTTTACTTTACATGGGAAAATTTGTCTTAGTACACATCAGTCTTGGAAAGATTAGTGCATCCTTGAGAGATTTTATCCATCAGGACAAGATAAGTTATTCTGAGATAAATTACCCATCCCACAAATCTCAGTGATTTACAACACAGGCTTCTACAGATCTTGTCTATATGATCATCACTCTGGAATCCCAGCCTTACAGAATTTCTCCTAACAGGAACATCATAGATTGTTGTTGTAGCACTAGAGAAACAGAATATGAAAATTTTCTGCCCAGAAGTAATATCAGCAAGGCAAGTTCATCTAGCCTCACATTATCATTACTCAGGAAGAAATAACAAATATTGGGAAACAATCTACTACAGATATGTCCTTACTCTTTAAGTGTTGACAAAATTTATGTTTGAGCCTGAAAAATTAAGGACAAGATTCACCAAAATATTTGCCATTTGAGGGGACATCTTGGATACTCTGGTACTCACACTCTGTTCTCTTTCAAATTTCAATGAAACATCTTCCTAATATCTACTAACTACAAATGATCTATTAACATCTATTATGAAATACATGGCATTAAAATACAGTCAAATGTTGTAGGTCCCCTGAAGCCATCACTAGACTAGCTATACAACTTTTTATCTTCAGTGAAGCAGGGGTATCCATTTCAAGATGGAGACTATAGACTACTCTTTCTGCTACTCTCCATATCCGAGAGTAAACCTAAATTACTTAGATTGTATCGAGGATCAACCAAGCATGTAGTGGATCGCATCCCATCTTCTCTTTACCCATCAAATTTGCCAACGTGCTATTAGCGTCAGAAATTTTTAGACAGTTTTAAGTTCTGAAAATGTACCTTCTTATACCTATATCATGTGTTGCTATGGCAAAATTCTAAGAATTTTTCTGTTTTTAATTCACAATATTCTTCATCATAAACATACTTGGCTACTAAGATGATGCTTAATGTTTGTCTATCAATGAGCACATTTTGTAGGCGCCCAATGATTAAAGCTAAAATAAAGTCCAGCATAAACTACAAAATGCTAGCTGATGTCATATAAGAGGTATATATATGTCATACTGCATATATACAAAAAGTTTAAGGAACCACCTAGAAGCCATCTATTACATACAAAAAAAAGAGACTTTATTTTGTTTTTTATTTTCAATTTCACATTTAAGAATGACAAGAGGCTTCAGAAATATTGGCACTAAATTGGATTAAAATGGTAAAAATACATTAATAAGCTAATTTTTTATGGATAAAAGAAATAATGAACAAATTCACAAGAGAAAAAATAATAGAAATATTAAATGATGTTTTATTTTATCAGTAATCAATGAAATATGAATTAAATTTTATTTCATTCTTATTGAAAGTTTTTTTTTAATTTTGAGTATTAATTCAAAATAAGTGGATATGTGCCTATTGTATATAACTAAAAAGTAAATTTCAGTGTGAATCTCCTCAATATAACCTATGTTGTATTCTTGACAAAATTGGTCAACCTGAATCTAATCATCAGAAAATAGAAAAATCCCAATTGTGGAACATTCCACCAGACAATTGCCTTGGCTTGGACCTTCAAAAATACAAAGATCCTGGGATCCCTGGGTGGCGCAGCGGTTTGGCGCCTGCCTTTGGCCCAGGGCATGATCCTGGAGACCCGGGATCGAATCCCACATCGGGCTCCCGGTGCATGGAGCCTGCTTCTCCCTCTGCCTGTGTCTCTGCCTCTCTCTCTCTCTCTCTGTATCTGTCATAAATAAATAAAATATTTTTAAAAAATAATACAAAGATCCTAATAAAACAAAAACAGTGGGAGCAGGAATATTCTAGATTAAAGGAGACTATTTAGACTATTTAGGCTCCTTTAATCTAATAATAACTATATGCAGTGTATAATCCTTGATTGGACTCTGGATTGAACTTGAAGAATGGAAGGAAGTGGGTAAGACAGGAGAGAAGGAAAGAGGGAGGAAGGGAAGGAGGAAAGCTATATATACCTATATTAAGAGTATTTGGGATAATTGAGGAAATTTGAATGTGGACTGTATTTCATAAACTATGATTATATTCATTTTAAATTCCTGGGGAAATAGTATTGAGATTTTGTAGGAATGTCCTTGCTCTGGGGAGACACATACCAAGATACTTAATAAAATATCATGATGACTGCAACTTGCTTTCAAGAGGTTTAGCAACAACAGTAATAAGTGATCTTTTTTTTTAATAACAAGTGATTCTAATACAAGGCATGATTGTAGCCTAAATATCCACATTGAAATCTCTATATAAGGAGGTTATATATATTAAAATATCCTTATTTTTGCATTTATTTTTCCCTCACAAAACATAAGGAGCTCTAGGGGACTTTTTTCTAAAAGGTTATTTTTCAAAACAAAGTAATTTTAATGTGTTTTTTAGAGATATAAGAAGTGCCAATGAATCAAGAACCTAATGCAAAACACAGTAAGTTTCTGAAGCAGTAAACCAATTGCTCATTAATAAACTCCTTCAGATTCAAGGATTCCAAGCAAGCAAGCCACTGGCAAGTATGAGATAAAGAAACCCATGATTCCTCCCAACACTGGTTCCTGTAGTCAAACCAAGGACTAAGTAGGAAAGACATATATGAAAGGGTTAAAGCCTGGTATACACTGTGCAGTTTAAGAATGCCAAAATAAAAGATTTCAAGACACTTTCAGATATTCTGGAATAGATCAGACACCAAGCATTTATCAGCTAACACCTTACTAGCAAAATGTAAGAAATAGTCAAGAGTAGCCATGAGGAAGGAACAATAAAGTACTAAGGCATAAAAAGTCACAAAGACAAGTTTTTCCTACCACCTTTGTTTCTAGAATCAGCCCTAGCACCCACATAAAATTCCCTCTGGATTCTGTCTTATTGTACACTGAACAATGATCTCATGTCATCTTTGGCATATGTGCATAGGTTACTGATGTGTTCTATCTCCCTGTTGCCAAACAATAGGAAGAGTAGAGAGAGTTGAGTTGTAATGTCTTAGGTCTACAAATGGGACCATTTGGAAAGGCAGTTTTCCTGTGGAACCTGTCTTCTCTGACTGAAACCTATTCAATAAGACTGTTCATTCCTGACCTCCTGCCCCGTTGACACTGATCTGTCCTAAAGAGGATGCCAATATATTGTCTGTCAATTTATATTAGAAAGCCATAACATAAGGTCCCTATTTCTATATTGCACACAATGCTTTATGTCAAAGTTTGATAAACATGAAATCACATTTTCAAAGGTTAAAAACCAAGTGTCAGTCAGTCAAAAATAGTTGACCACTGTGAGTGTCTCACTGGTTGACCTTGAACTCTTCCATGACTCTGAGGTCAATGATATGTCATTAGAGGAGAAATTTCTTATAGATTTCTAAGCTCACATCTTTGACTATGAGCTTGCCATTAGAAATAGTTTTAAGTTGCCTATTTTCAAATACCTACCTAGTGAAAGAAAACATAAAAGCTATAAAGGGATCAATCTTCTTTTCAATTGTGCAGAGAACTAAAAATTTTCATGCAATGCAATTGATGTTAATAGGAGTTATACATGCATATCTACAAGACAAAGAACCCAAAGATTTCAATAGAATCTAAGACTCAATAAAAGAGAGAAGAAGGTAGAAGAAAAACAAAGAAATGTTCAGTATTTACCACAGATTTCATTTCTACCTCTATTTTATTTATATAGAATAGAAAGAAATTAGTAGGTAGAATTATGCAAGTATCTTCAAAGGTCTGATAGAACGGTGAAGTTCATCTTTTATTATATTATGGCTTTGGTATACCATTTAAATATTGCCCTTAGAATTATAACATGCCTCACAAATATATTAATTAAAGCTACCCAAAGATTGTCAGAGTCAACTTTTAATATCAAATACTAACAGATTAAGTGCCCAGGACAAGCTTATTCTGTTTGAATGAAAGAAAGTGTCATGTACAGTTAAATACTTTCAAATGCAGTTCTTTCCTAGAAATAGTGTTTTGTTGGCTAATTTTTTTGTTTATTTGTTCACTTGGCGTTGCCTACCTGGAAAAGACAGAAAGAAGAAATAAATTTACATTTCTCTTTCTTCATTTTCTCCAATATTAAAGTTATAAGCAATCAGGGAGATTTTAAACCAATGGCACAAATCTGTCACAAACACTCGCAGATGATTATAGAGAACATTCTGTTGTTTTCTTCATTTCTTGAACATTAAAAGTTAGCTTATCATCCTCCCAGGAATGCTCAATAGATGTAAAATAGATCTTATAATTTCTCAGCCATGATCTAAAAGAAAATGTTATCCTCTTAAGTGTTCTGCAGAAGTACAGGGGCATAAAAATAGGCTTCTGTTCCTAAATACTTCTTCAGCTATGTGTTTCAAACGTTTTCAGCCATGCAATATTCTGTACTGTGGCTTTCATATCAGATGGAGTGTGACTGAATATAATGCGAGGCAGCTTTATTATTTAGCAAACACAGTTCTTTCAATCATTTGATTTTCCAACTCAGATCATCAACTTCATTACACTTTAGTTTCTATGTACATTTCCTTACTGCTGTTTGTTAAGACTGAAGTAAAGATGGTCAGTGAGGGGAAGACAGCCCTTAAACCCTATACTTAGTAACTTCAGACTCACATCTACTTGCAGGAGAAATACATGACAGATCTATTGTTCTGTATTAGCAGGACATTGTCCCAGTATATGAACACATGCAAACTACTCAGGAAGGCCTTTGAATATTTAAGGCAAGACACTAGTGGCTCATCCCAGTGGGAACCACAGAAAAGGGGAACCTGATTAAATTTAATGTCATTGTCACTTTTTTTTTCATTGCGAAGAATTATATAGGTAGCCATAGCTACCACACTGTTCAGACAGCATGACCACAATATTCCCCCTCAGAGGTTGGCGTCAAGGACTGAATTATTCACTCGAAGAATGTGATTCATTGCTGAATGTGGTTCTTACAAGATTAAAAGAGTCATCAGTATATAAAATGCACATACATACTCTGGGGGCAAACGTAAAACAAACCATCGCAACCTTTTGATCACTGATTAGGCTTTGTAAGAATAATACATGAAAAAATACAGCTACTTTAGTTTAATATGAGTTCAGTTTCTTTTCCTTTTTGTTCCCCCATTTAAAAATCAACTTGAAGTTTAAAAGTTTTATTATGAACCATTGGAGTTTAGAATGAGATTCTCTTCTTATTCTCATTTCCTTTAAAAGGGAAGTCATTGACGCGATATTAATTCTGCTCCTCTGTGATATGCATACCATCTCTGGATAAAATCTACTAATTCACAAAAGACTGCTTGTTCAGCAACAGCAAATAAGCATTATAATAATCCTACAATGTTTACCACATGGGTTGTCCTTTAACAAAATATAATTTCTCTTAAGCCTCTAAATTTACAATTTTTCTTGTCTTGGGTAAATATTTCAAGTGTCGCCGGATTCTTTCTAAACACATATTTCACGCCGTTAAGTCAAACAAATATGTTTTTAGGTAAGATCATTGAAAATTAAAACCCCAGATAGTTTTCACTTACTCATCTAATAAATATTGTTATCTCCCACAGAAGAAACATGCCATTATTTAGCCATCTATGCTAAATTCCTCACCTTTCTTATCTTTTTTACTAATACGAGGCCCTGCTCTTTAAAAGACGATGTAAAATTGAATCCTAGCTACTGCCTAAGGTACTCCACAAAGGAAGTAATTGGTGGCTTCTGATAAACTCAGGGGACTAGTAATGAGCTTTCACTTGCAGAATGTCAGTTCATCAGTTCAAACTCAGTCCATGCAGGCCTGACTGAAAACCATGCCACCTGAGCGTCACTCACTGGAGTTTATAATATAAACTGGAGGCAGACCCAGTCTGATTAATGGTGGACACAAGTCTACAACCCAGCACCCACCATCATAATTGGCTCCCTCGTTTGAAGTTTCAGAAGACTGAATGGGCAATGGAATTTGAACTACCAACTCATTCTAGTCTCACCAGGGAAAGATGAAGGCTCCCTGGTGGGGCTACTTGGAGAAGCTAGTAATGCTGCTATTGTGTCTTGGACCTGTCCTATAGATAAATAGAGAACTTTCCTCTGTACACTCTTAGTCACCTTTAAACCATGAAATAATTCATTCTGCATATGCTTAGTTTAAGTAATATTCTTTTATGACCGCCTTCAAAATAAAAATATAGTGAGCTTCTTTGTTTATTTTAATCTTATTTATTTGTTAAACTTGGTCACTATTTTGTTAAAAAAATCAATTACATTACAAAGAACTTAATTTGTTCTCTGAATGAGTCACATTGTCTTCTAGTAAAAATTTGATCTATTGAGATGTAATCACATTTAAAATTTTCTTAAATGCTATCTTAGTCCACAGTAAGAAAACATGCTAATATCAAATTCAGAGTTCATCTTTTCTATTTTTTTAAAAAAGACTTTATGTAGAATCTAACATATTGATTATTTAAATTAGACATCTACATAGATATCACTTTACTGAGAGTTGGGTTGCTTTACCATAGAATTTGTGAGAAGACAACTATAAGCAGAGGAAGCTCTGGAGATGCAACTTTGCCCCTGAAATACCAAGGGATATTCTCCTCGGTGAAATGTTAAACAATGTGCCTTCCACAATAAACTGACAATGCCTTTCCTGAGGCTTGTGGTGTGGTCACGGTGTTGATCTTGTCTTTTCTTCTTAATGTGCTCCCATACCAGAGACACTACAATGGTCATTCACAAAAACTACAGTACGGAGAAGTTTAAGATGCTTCTTCTGTAATGTTTCTTTCTTCTATCTGCAGCTGGGGGTTTACAGCTGGTGTCTTTTTTTTTTTTTTTTTTTTTTTTTTTGGTTACCTGAATGGATTTCCGCTTCTTAACTGTACCAGCTTGCCATTCATTGTGATGATAGGTTCAATCAGAATATTTTAATGTCTTTTGGCTTCTGAGTTACCTTTCATCCTTCAATTTTAAAGTCAGTTTTGCTAATATTTGTATATTTTTCTATTTAGTGCCCTCAATTGTGTTCCTCTATAATTATCCAAAACTCTCTCATAAAATAAAATGACTAATACAAATAAAAATGATTGAGAAAGTTTTTAACTAAGGTCTGTATGTACAGTATGCTTCTTTTCAAAAGGCTATCAACAGAACAGAGGTTATGAAAAATGGAATTGCTTAACCTCAGACTGTTTTCTGATATGTGTCTGTAAATGTTCATGGCAATTACAGAAATAAGGAAAACGAGGCATAAAATAACTAAAATTAGACTCTCTGCTTTTAAGTCTATATTCTATCTAGGACTAGCAATGAAAAAGATTCAATCCAGGGTCACCACTAGGATTGCCCAAAGCAGATATTGAAACACTACAAACTTGAGTATTTTTAATAACTCTGTGACCTGCATATTTATAATAACAATAGCTACCGTGTATGGTATCCTTACTATATATCAGGCACTGTCCATAGTACTTTACATTTTCATATTAATTCTCACATTATTAAATCTTTGAGGTGGGTAAAAATATGCCCATTTTACAAAGGAGGAAACCAGTGGACTGGATAGGCTAATAAATTGCCTAGGGTCCATAATGATATAGAATTTCAACTCACATCTGCCTGACTTCAAAACTTTTGCTTTTAAATACTGCATTTTACTACTTCTCCATATTTATATACACAGTTGGATAGTCATGGACTGTAAATTTTTTTATAAACTACTGTTCAAATATTATCCTTTGTGTACTCTCCCCTGGCCTTTCTTAATATTGGCTTTGATTTGTTTTTACTGACAAACTTTATACTTACCAGATACGTGATCTTGGGTATGTCATTTTCTTTCTGAATCTCAATTTTCTCATCTCAAAAGTGAGTTAAATGACCTAGATAAATTTTAAAAGTCTGCATTAGTTAGCTTCTGCTGCATAACTGACCATGCCAAAACTCAATCACTTAAACAAAAACCAATCGTGTATTAGTTCATAATTTTGTAGGTAAGAACTTTGGATAATAGCTCAGATAATGGTTCTTCTGGTAGTCTTGGCTGGGTTCAATTATATATCTGGGATATGGTTCGTCTGGGACTGAGGTAGTTTTGAAAACATGGGACTTTACTGATAAAACTGGAAAAGTTTCAGGTAAGCCAAGATGAGTTGGTCACTTTACATATATCTGGGGTCAGCTGATGTGGAGCTTGGCTGGAAGCACATGGCAAGTGAGCCCCAAGTATGACCATTCTGGCAGGCTCACCCAAATTCATTAAATATAGGATTCCCAAGAGCAACAAGAGACACAAGCCCTAATAAACAAAATCTCTATTTCTATTACATTTGCTACTATTCCATGGTTTAAAGTAAGTTCTATGGCCCAGATTCAGGTAATGAAAGAACAGATTCCACCTCTTTGAAAGGCCATATAAAGTCACACTGTAAAAGAAAAAAAAAGGTATAAAAAGAGATAGAAAGAATTGGTAGCCATTTTTGCAATCTTCTACAGAGCATTTCCCGCCCTGAAATCAGGATTCCTGTGCTCATCTACATCCTCTATCCAAAAGCATTCATGGGAGTAATAGAAATTAAGTTACATAAGTTATAGCCTATTGTGGCTATACTGCCCTGAGTAAACAATATGGCTCATTAATTTGTCCCCTGACCACTTATCCCACTTGGTGAGTTTACTTGGACCTCTTAAATGAAAGACCAGAATTAAATTTGCAATGATGATCCTTTTTTTAAATTTTATTTATTTGACAGAGAGTAGAGAACTGGTAGAAGGAGAAGGAGAAACTGACAACCCACTGAGCAGGGAGCCAGAAGTGGGGCTTGATCCCAGGACCCTAGGATTGTGACCTGAGCTGAAATCAGATGCTTAACCGACTGAGCCACCCAGGTGCTCCTCAATGATGATCTTTATATCACTTTTCTTCTCTTAACTTCCATGAACAGATTAAGTCTGAAAAGATGTTTAAAACTAGGATTATGTAGCAGTTTAATGTAGTTTTAGCTGTGCATTAAAAGGGCTCCAAAAGGGCGAGTGATGTAAGACTGTCTAAACTGAGGCAAATTTAATAAGAATTGCTTCCCATTTTAGAAAGATCTTTGTGAAGTGAAGGAGGAAAAAGGAAGGAGAGGTGCCTGTGTGGCTCGGTCATTTAAGTGTCTGCCTTGGGCTCAAATCCTGATCCTAAGGTCCTGGGATTGAGCCCTACATCTGGCTCTGCTTCTCCTTCTCCCTCTCCCCCTACCCCCGACCTGCTAGTGCTCTCTCTCTCTCTTTCTTGATTGCATTCTCTCTCAAATAAATAAATAAATAAATAAATAAATAAATAAATTCATTTAAAAAAGAAAAAAAAGACGGATGCCTGGGTGGCTCAGAGGTTGAGTGTCTGCCTTTGGCTCAGGGCATGATCCCAGAATACTGGGATCAAGTCCCACATCAGGCTCCCATTGAGGAGCCTGCTTCTCCCTCTACCTATGTCTCTGCCCTCTCTGTGTGTCTCTCATGTATAAATAAATAAAATCTAAAAACAAAAAAAAAGAAGCAAAAAGAAGTGGATTTTTCATAAAGGAAAATATACTGTATAATTTTTATAAATAATGTGTAAGTCCACATGTACCATGTATCTATGCATATATAAACTCATGTGTATTATATATATAACATATATCTTCTTTTTATATTGTATTTGTCTTATAATTTATTTTATATCTTATTTATCTTATATATAACACAGAGATTAGGCAGATAATACAAATGAGTGAAATTAGAGAAGTAACTTGGTGCATTAAAAAATAAAGAATGGAGAAGAATATAGTGAAATGTAAGCAGATGTCCCATTGAACTCACCGATTACGTCCAAGTAGAATGGGGGTCCAATGTTCCTTTTTGTGTTTAATGAGAAGTGAAAAATACACAATTTCTCAATTTAAAAATGTTGAAAACTGAATTTTTTAAAGAATGTTCTCAGTACAAGCTAAGAAAAATACATCCAGAGCCAAATTCCCGCCACAGCCACCAGTCTCTAACTTTTCTAATAGTTACTACTGCGGATTATTTACTCATTTGCCAAAATATGAAGTCAGGACAAATATTTGAGGGAAATTTACTGGCCTGTGAGTTTACCAGGTATGGTATATTTGTATCTGTAGCAATGTTACATAATACCAGAAATTTAGCAGCCTAAAACAACACATTCGTCAACACAGTCAGATAGGTAGTTTAGAAATTGCTGGTGTGGCATAGTGTGATTAGTTCTTTGCTCAAGGTCTCACTAGGCTGAAATCAAGACGTTGGCTGGAGCTGCAATCTCATCTAGGTTCAGGGTCCTTTTCCAGGCTCACTCGTTATTAAAAGAATTCAGCTCCTTGTAATCCTAGGACTGAAGTCCTACTTTTTTCCTTGCTGTTAAGTGGAGTCATTCTCAGCTCCTAGGGACATCCTAGTTGCTTAGCATATGTTCCACTCCCACAACACGTGTTTGCTTTTTTAAAGCCAGGAGGAAAATCTTTCCATCTCTTGTAAGAGTTCACCTGATTAGGGCAGACTCATCCGAAGTAATCTCTCTGTTGATTAACTCAAAGTCAATTGACTAGGAATCTAAATTACATCTGCAAAATCCCTTCTGCCACATAAGGAAACATAATCACAAGAGTAACATCCTATCAGATTCCCGAACTCTGTCCACATACAAGGAGAAAGAATTATTTGGGAAGTGTACACCAGAGGATGGGAATCTCAAAGGTCATCTTAGAATTCTGCCTACCACATACAGGAAACATTAGTTTAGAGAATTATGATTCTCTAGATTAATAATACATGCATGGAACATGTTTTGTGCCTTTAAGAACTAGTTTTATCAAGATGTAATATTTCTAGTCTTCTGTTGTGTCATTTGCTTTTAATGAAAAATAATCTAAGACACAGTCTTTTGGAAACTTTGTTTTGCAGAAATCATGAAATCGTTGTCCAAATTATGCTCTATGATCCCTTTAAGAAGCTCCATACGAGGAATTTCCTTTAATACTTGCTAGGAGATATTTTGCTTTCTCTGAGGAAAAAGAAATAAAACCTCTTGTCCACTAGAGATATAAATTGACCTTATCTTTCTTTTCCTTTTGGCTGCTATGAAACATATTGCCAGATTTAAATGGGCCTTTATTTTCTGTAACTAGTGGATGGAAAGTCTTCATTTGTAGGCTCATACTCATTTTTCTTCACTGCTGATTTTAAGTATTAATTTTATATATTTAATGTTATTGTTGTGATCATCCGAAATCAAAGAAGAGATATGTGACAAATACGTAGATTAGATAAATGAAAGGGGATAGAAAATAATAGACTAAAGATCAATGGAATAAATAGATAGCAATGAGAGAAATAGTCAAAATAAAGATCATATATTCTCATCTTGTAGACTACCTATTCAATTTCATAAATGTATTTGCCTACTCTTGTACCAATATCTTACCATTTTGTTTTAACAGCATTATGACAAATTTTATGGTCTATCAGGGTCTTGTTTTCACATTGATATAATTCTTTTGCAAAAAATCAGTAATAAAATCAACAAACATCAATAACTTTAATACTAATATAAGCATTAATGCTTACTAATGATTTCTCTCTTTTTCTTTCAATTGATTTTCTACTCTCTTTGAACACGTTGAGTCTGATGCCTTATAAATGTAACATACCAAAGTTTTAGAGACGGTGTCCCATTCTAGCATACGTTCATATTTTCCCAGTTGCAGTAGACCAATTTTAAATCTACATAGCTGCTTATTTCTCTTATAGAATATTTCTACATTGCATGCATACAACCATATTCATTACAGCATTAGACTCCATCTTTTTTACCACAAGTACACTGACCACTTCAGCAAAGGAAAGGAGTGTAGAGGGATTCCTGGGTGGCACAGCGGTTTGGCGCCTGCCTTTGGCCCAGGGCGCGATCCTGGAGACCCGGGATCGAATCCCACGTCAGGCTCCCTGTGCATGGAGCCTGCTTCTCGCTCTGCTTCTCTCTCTCTCTCTCTCTCTCTCTCTCTCTGTGACTATCATGAATAAAACAAATAAAATCTTTAAAAAAAAAAAAAAAGGAAAGGAGTGTAGAGGGAAACAAGTTTAGTTTCAGATAACTATAATTTATTTTGTTTCCAAATTTACTTTTTATTTTTATACCTTCTTAAAAAATTTAAATACAATAATGAATAATTATTAACAATAATAAAATCTAAATATGAAAGATTATATACTATCAAGATACATATTTCAACTCTGACTAAACCCCAAGACTTACAATTCTCTAAAATCAATATAGTAATCTCCTAATAATAATTTATTTTTTTTTAAATACATTTTTTTATTTTTTTGTTCATAGAGATGCAGAGAGAGAGAGAGAGGCAGAGACACAGGCAGAGGGAGAAGCAGGCTCCATGTAGAGAGCCTGATGTGGGACTCGATCCAGGGTCTCCAGATCACGCCCGGGGCTTCAGGCAGCGCTAAACCGCTGCGCCACCGGGGCTGCCCTCCTAATAATAATTTAGATGTACATTGAAATCATTACAAGTCTAAGACTCTGAGATATTCCTAATGAATTCAAATATTCACTCTCATCTTGCAGATATAGCTTATTTCAGGTCTATGGGCCTGAAATATTTTGTGCCAGAAAGCAAGGAAGTGCTCAAAAACTAATGGAGTATGTCAAAAGGACACTAGTGCCAGCTGAAGAGGTTCCCGTTGCCCCTAATTTGACAATATATCAGAAATAATTATAACAAACAAAATGGAGATAAAAATTTTGAGTCCATAGTGTTACTCAAAATGGAAGCAGAGGTGGGAGTGGGGTTGGAACACACTTTGTTACAGGAAAGGGATAAATACAGAAGGAATAATAGAAAAATAATTAAGTGATGAAACTAGAGAAGGAGAACATGGTATCCATCAAACTGTTCTCTTGACTTCTTCTGGATTGGAAAATTTTCAAAATTAAAAAATAAATTGGTTAGCAACACAACAACAAAAGTGTATTTTAGGGCCCAGCATTATATTTTGTTCTAGAAAATAAATTATACCTTTCAGAGTTGTAGCTATATTAATTTGTTGGAAAATTGAGAATTACCTGAACATATGCATGTGTAGTCAAAATATGGTCCAAAAATATATTCCAAAATCTAGTATAAAAAAATGCAAATATGTAGAGCACCTGGCCTAGTGATCAACATTCATTCTGTGTAATTCTGAACTACTTAAAATTTTGATTAAGATTCACAACAAAGTTTTTATTTTTTAAAAAAGATTTATTTAGGGGTGTCTAAGTGGCTCAGTCAGTTAAGTGTCAGCCTTCAACTTGGATCATGATCTCAGGGTTCTGGGATCAAGCCCCGCACTGGTGCTTTCTGTTCAGTGGGACATCTGCTTCTCCCTCTCCCTCTGTTCCTCCCCACTGTTCATGCTGATGTTCTCTCTCTCTCTCTCTCTCTCTCTCTCAAGTAAGCAAATAAATACTCTTTTTAAAAAAATAACTTAAGGGGATCCCTGGGTGGTGCAGCGGTTTAGCGCTTGCCTTTGGCCCAGGGCGCGATCCTGGAGACCCGGGATCGAATCCCACGTCGGGCTCCCGGTGCATGGAGCCTGCTTCTCCCTCTGCCTGTGTCTCTGCCTCTCTCTCTCTCTCTCTCTCTCTCTCTCTCTCTGTGACTATCATAAATAAATAAAAATTAAAAAAATAAATAAAAATAACTTAAGGATTTATTTATTCCAGAGAAAGGGGAATGGGCAGAGAGGGAAACTTGAGCAGACTCCCTGCTGAGTAGACTCCCCATTGAGCACCTGACTGACACAGGACTTCTACCTACAACCCTGAGATCACAACCCTAGCCAAAATCAAGAGTTGGATGCCCAACTGACTGAGCCACCCAGGCACCCCTTACAACATGGTTTTTAATTCAAAGCCAAAGCAGTATGATGAAAAAGTATGAGCTTTGTAGTCAGTTAAGCCTAGGTTTGAATCAGACTATGCTACTTATCATCTAAATAATCTCACACAAATTAGGTATCTTACTGGATCCTTAATTCCCTCATTTATAAAAGAAAATAGACATGATAATATCTACTTCAGAATTATGTTGAGGACCAAGTGAGACAAATATGTGGAACATTTGGCCTAGTGACTAGCATTCATTCTGTATAGTTCTGTAAGCACTTCCTTGGGCCCAGATACCCGGCAGTGAAGAAAAGAGAAAGACATCTACATTCTCCTCTTGAAACTCATAGGCTAGCAGAAGAAATAAAATAGACAAATCACTACATAATTACAATTTAGGAAATGACAGGAGAATATAACAGGAGTAATTATGTACACATATACACATATATATGATTCCATCTAAGACTGATCAATTAATCATTGGCAAATCTAGAACCAGAACTTGCGCTCTTTCTCACTGCTAATATGGCATTTCTTCTGTCAAAATTATGCTTTCTAAAAGCAGTGTTTAGTGAGAAATTTATATACTGAGTACATTTACATTGCAATTCAATTTGTAAAAGATAATCAATAATGATTAGATTATAGTTCAAGAAGGAAGGAAGAGGTCATATAATTAACTGGTCACTTTCTGGGCAAGCTCTTAAAAAATTTGAGTCAGATATTCTTTTTTTGGTTTCTTTAAAATATATTTATATCTGATACATACTACAATATGCATGAAGCTTGAAGATATATTTTTTAAAGGTTTTATTTATTTATTAGAAAAAGAGAGAGTATAATTAGGCAGTGCAGAAGGCAGAAGGAGAGGGAGAGGCTGAGCAGGGAGCCCAATGCAGGGCTCCATCCCCAGGCATTGGGATCATAACCTGAGCTGAAGACAGGAAGATATTATGCTAAGTGAAATAAGCCACACACAGAAGGACAAATACTGTATGTTTCCATTTATATGAGGTACCTAGAATTGTCACATTCATACAGAAAGTTGATTGGTGGTTACCAGGAACTGGGGGGTGGGGCATGGAGAATACAGAGTAATCATCTAATAGAATTTAATAGAGAATATGAATTTTTTGTATGGGATGACTAAAAAGTTCTGGAGATGGATAATGGAGCCTGCACAACAGTGTGAATGTACTTAATATCACGGAACCATACACTTAAAAATGGCTAAAGTGGTAAATTTTACGTTATATATAAATGTTTACTGTAGTGCTAAAATACTATAGGAAAATATATATGTAACATAAATTTTACATATGTATATTTATAAGCATGAAATTATTAATATTTGTTATCTTGAACAAGAAGTATGCTGAATAGAAATATTTTTAATTTCTTTGTAACACATCTCTTGTTTAAATTACTTACATGTATATATTACATTTATACTCTGTAATATATTTCTTAAATTTTTTTAAGATTTTATTTATTTATTCATGACAGACAGAGAAGGAGAGACACAGGCAGAGGGAGGAGAAACAGGCTCCATGCTGGGAGCTCAATGTGGGACTTGATCCAGGGACTCCAGGATCATGACCTGAGCCAAAGGCAGATGCTCAGCCGCTGAGCCACCCAGGCATCCCTGTAATATATTTTTTAATAAAATGTTTCAGGGTTGAATACCTATAACTGCAGAAATATGGAAATATTGTATCAATAATACATAGAAAAGATAATGCATTCAAGGATAATATACTTCCAAGAACTCTCTTATCAAAGTTGCACCATTTATAAACAGTAGCTCCTATTGTTCTGATCAGTGTAGAGGTTTCTGTGGAAGTTAAGCTTGCTCAATGCCAATACCTCCCAGGCGGACCTGAAGGTGAACAAGTCCAAAACTTGAGCATTAGAGTTCGGATGGGGGGAGAACAAACTTGGAAGAATTAACAGTAATCCTACAAGGAAAGTGAGCATTTCACACAGTATCTAGGTTCCCCTACACACTTCTTGGAGAATTTGGTGAGGATGCCACTTCATGACAAGGTATTGTTTGGGATAAATGTATTCTAGCTCTCAAAGGCAACCAAGGCAAAACCTGAGTTTAGTGATGGCCTTGAAAGGGAGAGGAACTTTTCTTTTAGGGTAACAATGAGGACTAGCCAAATTTTTAATTTCTGGTTGTTTTTTTTTTTTTTTTTCACCACTTTTGTAGGAAGATTATATAAAATCTTTAGTTGATCCTACCAAAGACCAGGACTGGGGGGATGAGGAAGGGTGTGGACAGTGAAAAGAGTAGGCAAAGAAAGATATTCCCTGACCAGGAAACCCAAAAGGCCTCTGATCACCCAACATTTAAGCCTTGCTCATCCCCAAAAAGGAGATAAGGGTCTCTCAGTTTTTCGTTTCATACTGAAAGAGCCTGAAAGGGAATGTGCATACATAACAGAGAGTTATTAAATACTATTTTTTTTTTTTTGGAGCTCAATGTGGGGCTTGAACTCATAATCCTGATGATGAAAACCTGTGCTGAGATCAAGAGTTGGATGCTTAACCAGCTGAGCCAACCAATCACTCCATTAAATACTATTCTTTTGACAGTTGTAATTATTCAAATCATCACTAAGAATTCCTTCTACAATATACACTTATCTCTATAGAAAAAGTACTAACACAAACTTATTTTCCAATTTGAGATCCTTTGTTTAGATATTTTATTAATACTTCTATATTGTTTGAGGATTTTTAGCAATGAATATGTACTATTATTAGAGTTAGAACTTTTAAGATCTTATTGTTTAAGGAGATCACTCTACCTCAAACACATACCAGGCTGCCCCATATACCTTTGATCTAACAGGATCGAGATCTAAACACATTCCAATCTTTGTCAAATGCTTTTAGTTTATCTTAGCTATAACTTAGAAAAGGAATTATTGAGGACTTCATTTATGGCTCTCTACCATATCTAGAATTATGCAAACCATATTATCAATATTTAATCATGCTCATTGCCTGGCAACTATTTTCCAGGTGATACCGGATAAAGTCACAATTTCCTTGAAAATAAGAGGGCTGAAGGTAAAGTTTGTCATTTCCGTTATTCTCAGAATTCAATGGAAGTAAATTACAGTACAGATTACAGTATCCTTACCATGTAATGTCATGCAAATGAAGAGAAAAATTTTCTTTTTTGATGACTTAGTCTCTGAGTTTCCTTCACCTATAAAAAGCACTTTGGGCTTTCAGTATATACTCCTAAAGGCAATTATAAAGAAACTAGGATTAATGGCAATCTGTTCTTAGAGCAGCTTTTAGGAGGTGTTAAACATTGTCTTGTTTTGTTTACTTGAGGCCTTTTTACAAAGTCATATTTTGGCTAATCTGTATCTTCTAGTTTCCTTTGGAAAGTTATCACAAATTATGTACTTTTCCCAGTGAATTTCTATTCACTTTAATAAATGTTATTCACCTGGAAAAAATTACTGGGAAAAAAATTGAAAAAATAGGAATTTATTTTGATAACCTCCTATAATATGGATTTCCTAGTAGTTTAATTAATTTGTTAGTTTTTTTGTTGTTTAGTTTGGAGATTTGTTTGGTTGAGCTTTTTTATCCACAATAGAATTTATTCAACAAATTGTCCAGTAGTCAACCTTATGTCAGTTATCATGAGAAAGAAAAACCCTTTCATAGAAGTTACATTGAAAGTAATTTATCTGAAAATTAATCCTCCAAATACATTAATTTAGAAAAAAAAATTGTAGGCCAACTGGTAAATTCACTAGTTACTCCAGCAGCTAAAGTCAACCTAAGCGTGATTGTAAAAATTCATTGCATATTCCTTAGTGACCAGATATAGTAGTAAGATTCTCAAAAGATTTTGAGAATAGGGAAAACACAGTACTATAAAGTTATAATTGTCCTAGGGAAAAATTGCTTAGGAGGCTAATAAGCTGGAAGAAGACAGAGGTCTGGCTTCACACTGTCACATGATTAAGGTATGTTGTTTATTTTATATCACAAAATGCTAATCTCAGATTACATTCCCATGAAAATGCTGAATTGACAAATCACAGATACATCAAATATTGTGACTCAAGCTAATAAGTATTCTGAATACTTAGTGTTATTAGGGTTGTCTCATAGTGTAGGGTGGGAACTTGTAAGATAATGCCTTGTACGTCTTCACTTGCTGAATTCTATTCACTTCATTGTTGAATTCAGCCTATCAAACATGTCAAACAAAACTGAAAGATCTTCATTTTTCAGTTTTAATCATTTTTAAAAACAAAATGGAATAGTAGTGCCCCTAGAGGAAATTCAATCACAGTTTTATTCAATATAGTTCTCTAAAAAGTTAAATTATATCTCTTTATTACATTTTGAGAAGATTGGCTTTTAACCTGTTTTTTCTTGAAAAAAGAAACAGAATGAACATATACAGGAAAAGAAAAACAAAGAATAAACATGAAAAAGAACATGAAATGTAAAAATGTAAATGGTGGAAAAGCCAAATGAATCCATCTTTAGCTGTCATAGACGAAAAAAAAAAAAAGTCTCCAAAATGACGTGATTTTTAAAGTCAATAAAAATAAGCTCTCTGCCCTCCTGCTAAAGGATCTCGATAGAACTTTACAAGCTAACACTATTATGCAGATTTTAGATCATCAGACATATTAATAGGAGAGGGCAGCAGAAAGAAAATGTAAAGGAAAAGACAACTGTTTGTGTTAGGGTCCTGTTACCAGATATACTAGCATCTGCATAAGATTGCCAAGTCAAAGTACTGCTTTACTCTGCAAAGGAAGTGTGGCATCTAGTGGACATTTCGTTTCTGCAATACCTCAAATACCTCAGCATATTCTGCAGAGAAGCAGACGTGATTCATGATTGATCTTTGTGGATTAACTGTTGTTGTTATTGTTGTTGTTGTTCTGGTAGTTTTTGTTTTAAATAAATCATGTTTTCATCTTCAAAAATTGTAATTTTTTTATACTAACTTGGCAATAAAATTCAAACTGCTTGTATGAAAAAATGTTTAGAATCTATCATTCTATAGAGTGTATCTCACCCAAATGTGCTTAAATTTTTAAAAATATTGCAATATGAGACTCTTAAATTATATTTACATGAAATAAAATCTTTTCTGTTTGTCTTGGAATATTAAGTTTCGCAAAATATGAAATGCCTTAGGAAAGAACTAAATATTAGCGTGCAAAATGAATTGCCTCATATAATAAAAATCTTTTATGTATCAGAGATTTCAAGAAATAAGAGGTATCGAACTTGAAATTTATAGATTTCTAAGGTACACATTGACTTTATTTTGGAAAACATTACTTTCAAAATAAAATATTTTAAATTACAAACAAGTTTCAGGCTTTGTTCACCTTATTTACTGATAAAATAAAACAGTTGGATATTGTTTAAAAAAATAAAACTACTTTACTTCTGAAAATTCATTGTCACCCAAAATACATTAATTTACTATACACTATGGAGTCATATTTCAAAATTCACCTTTGCCTTCTTGTCAAATCAATAAAATGTTTTTATTAAAACTTGTAAGTGTACAACTTGGTATTTACTAAAAGTTGAACAATTTCAAAATAGTTTTATGCTTTTCTATGAATTGGCTAAACTTTCAAGTTACCAAAGATTCTAGGCAAGTGCTCTCCTCTAAAATATTGTCTAATATTCATTCTTCAGTGTTTCCATAGATTTGCTTGTGTATCCAGACAAAATTGAGTTGACCTTTTAGCAGTAGGAAACATTGAAGGATAATTTGTGAATTTCAGATAGGCAGGCTGAAATTTCAGGTGGGCAGGGTTTTTCATCACTTGGGAAAATAAAAGTGTATACTCTCTGATCATGGTTTGGTCCCCTCTAGTGGACATCAAGTAACACTGTAAATTAAAATTCTTACAAAATGATCTAATGGTCAGTTAAATAATAGAGTCTAGTTGTAAGTTCAGCTAAGGGAAATGAAATGGTCATATCCCTGTTTTATGTTTGAATCTTACAGTTTACATTTAACCTGGTATCTAATCATCTTTGTTCAAAATGTGGATCAAAGACCTTTAAATAACCTGTAAGTCCATGAAGAAAATTATACACTTCCGAAGTTAATATCTTAATGATTTGAAAAAATATTATAATGAGTCATTTATTTGTTTGGAAACATTTTTGCTTCTGTATTTCTAAGGTAGTTAAGTAATGACCCATACTTTGTATGCAAAATTATAAATTTGGGAACACATTTCCTAAGAGATATCTCACTCTTAAGATTATGCAATGGTTTATAAAGTGCACAGTATTTCTTAAAGAGAAAGCTCTCCTTTTTTTAAATTTTTTTTTTAATTTATGATAGTCACACAGAGAGAGAGAGAGGCAGAAACACAGGCAGAGGGAGAAGCAGGCTCCCTGCACCGGGAGCCCGACGTGGGATTCGATCCCGAGACTCCAGGATCGCGCCCTGGGCCAAAGGCAGGCGCCAAACCGCTGCACCACCCAGAGATCCCTGAGAAAGCTCTTCTTTACTACACAATGATACTCCTTAGCATATAATAGTCCCTCCACACCTTTCTGGGATGCAAGAATGAATGAGAAGATAAAATGGAAAGAATCAGTGAATTTTTAATGTAATATTTATGTTTAATAAAACTTGCTCTTAATAAAATGTTTAATAACGCTTTGAAAAAAGGAACTAGAGGGAAGGAAGGGGATTGGAAGGGAGGGGAGGAAAGAACTGAATGCAATTGCTCTACAACCTCAGGGAAAGAAAGAGATTGTCTGGTGTGTGCCTTTCAGCACTGTACTGTACAAATAATTATGGCAAAATATAGCAACTTAACACAAATACATTCCACATACACAGCTGCAAATGGCTTCAGTATCAATTACAACAGGGTTTCTACCAGTATTAAGTATGAAAGTTTTCCATAATGTCTGAAGCCCTTGCACAAATACAATATTTTACTATTAGCATTGCTGTTTTTAGCAGCAGTGATAACAGCTAAAACTTATAGTCTTACAAAGTGTTAGACACAGTCTTAAGTAGTATGTGTACATTAGTTACTTAGTCCTCACAACAACCCTACAAAGTGGGCTCTATTTTATCCTTACTTTAGATATGAGAAAAATAAGGCACAGAGCGGTTAATTGCCTGAAGCCATACAACTAGAAAATGGTAGAGGAAGGTTTTAGCCAGTAATCTTAGATCTTAAATCTGTGTGCTTAACCTCTGAATCTTTTGAAAATAATATTCGAAATATTAATAAAGGCGATAAGAATGGTAATAAATCTGGTAAGCAGTTATATTAAGTGAATATATTAAAACTAAATTATTGTGACCTCTATTTTGGGTGAATTCTACTTCAAAATTATAAGCAACAAAATCATACATTATGGATGTTGATATTATCCTCTAGATTAATTTTTACATTTGAGAAAATAAGCAGAAAAAAATGTCCTCTAGCAGAATCAGCTTGTTGCTATAGATTAATATTTAGAATGGAAACAAAAATGACAAGGCTCTGTACCAACATGTAGCAAGAAAATAATGTATTTAATCCAAGACATTCATTTATTTTTTTAAGTGTGTGTGTGTATGTGTGTGTGTGTAAGTAAAGAACCACTTATAACCTTTCAAAGGCTTTGGATTAAAGAAGAGATTTACCTTTTTCTTTAAAAACAGCTTGCATGCAAAGGTCTGGAAGTTCCCTGGTTCTGAGTGATAAACGGTGCAGGTTTATACAAATATAGCATTCTTTAGGGATATTTGGAAGTGGATTAGTTATATCACATGTTAAACAATATTAATTTCAAGTTATTTCTTGACGTTATAAGGGGTCAAAACTTTAAATCCTACATAATAGTACCCTTGATACACTTTAACACCTCTTTGTGGTATTCACCATTATTTTTCCCATGATGAAAATGTCTTCCTATTTTATAATTAATTGATTTAGTTCTATCTTCTGTAATATTGTTCATTTTAGTGATGCAATCTGATATGAGGAATTACAGGGCTCAAGTTACATGAATTTTTTATAACAGAAAAGATTAAAAAATATTTTTCATAAATTTCCTCTTCTGCAATTAATATTAATAGACCTCAAAAACATAAATACCAATATATTGGAGCCAACAGCAAAAGTATCCTAACAGAGTAGGTTATTTAAAGAATGAATGACTTTGAGTGGCAAAGAAAGTGAATAGAAGCAACAATAATAAAATATCCAGAATTGCTTCAAATGTTTTAAATCAATTCTCAAACTGTGGCTATTAACCCAGCAGCATAATCATCAACAGGGTACATAAAAATGCAAATTCTCAGGCCCCTATCAGAACCACTCAATCTGAAACACTGGAGATACAGGCCAGTAATCAGTGTTTTAATGGGCCATCCAATTGTCCAATTTAATTCTCACAATGACCTTATGAAATTAATAATTTCTATATTTTACAAAGGTTAAACAATATCTTTTATTGTTTCTCTCTTTGAGAGAAGGAAAGAGACAACTGTGTGCTGTCTACAAAGGACACATTTTAGATTCAAAGACACAGGCTTAAAGCAAAAAAAGATGGAAAAAAGATATGCTATGCAATTAATAATCCTAAGAAGGCTGTAGAAGGTATACTAAAACCAGACAGAATTCACTTTAAGACAAAAAATATTTCTAGAGATGATGAGTAGTGTTTTAAGATAAAGGGGTGGCATCTGGGTGTGCAGTAGGCTAAGCATCTGACTCTTGGTTTCAATTTGAGAGAGAGAGAACACAAGAGGTGGGGTGGAGGGGGAGCAGGAGAGGGAGAAGCAGACTCTATTCTGAGCATGGAGCCTGACACGAGGCTCAATCCCAGGACCCCAAGATCATGACCTGAGCTGAAAGCAGATACTTAACCTACTGAGCCCAGGTGCCCCAATAAATAAAATCTTTAAAACAAAAAATGAACACACACATATCACAATTAATGAGATGTTGCTAAATCATTGTTCAGAGGGAAATGTATCATTGTAAATGCGTATATTAGAAAGAAAATAGAAAAACAAGATAGACCTAATAAGTAAGGAAGTTGAATTAGTTCTTAAAAATCTTCACGCTAAGAAAAGCCCAGGCCCAAATGACTTCACTGTTAAGTTCTTTTTTGTTTGTTTTTTAAGTATGCTCCCCACCCAATATTATACTTGAACTCACAATCCTGAGATTAAGAATTACATACTTTACCAACTGAGCCAGCAAGGTATCCTATATTCTATCAAACATTTAAAGAATAATACCAACTCTTCACAAATTCTTTCAGAAAACAGAAAAGGAAGTAGCATGGCTTGTTCTATGAGATGAGTATTATCTTCATATTAGAAAAGAGGAAAAGCTGAGCAAGAAAAAGAAAAAACACA